>NC_088409.1:969735-1028081 GCF_034236695.1 Oncorhynchus nerka | reverse complement strand
ACAATAGAACTATAGGAACCTTGTTTCAACAGGATGCTTGATTCTATATACCTCATGTCATGTTGGTCCATTTCATAGAGCTATAGGAGCCTTGTTTCAACAGGATGTTGATTCATACCTCATGTCATGTTGGTCCATTCAACAACAATAGAGCTATAGGAACCTTGTTTCAACAGGATGTTGATTCTATACCTCATGTCATGTTGGTCCATTCAACAAATAATAGAGCTATAGGAACCTTGTTTCAACAGTGTTGATCCGTTCAACAACAATAGACCTATAGGAACCTTGTTTCAACAGGATGTTGATTCTATACCTCATGTTGGTTCATTCAACAACAATAGAGCTATAGGAACCTTGTTTCAACAGGATGTTGATTCTATACCTCATGTCATGTTGGTCCATTCAACAACAATATAACTATAGGAACCTTGTTTCAAACAGGATGTTGATTCTATACCTCATGTCATGTTGGTTCATTCAACAACAATAGACCTATAGGAGCCTTGTTTCAACAGGATGTTGATTCTATTCCTTGTTTCATGTCATGTTGGTCCATTCAACAACAATAGAACTATAGGAACCTTGTTTCAACAGGATGTTGATTCTATACCTCATGTTGGTCCGTTCAACAACAATAGACCTATAGGAACCTTGTTTCAACAGGATGTTGATTCTATACCTCATGTCATGTTGGTCCATTCAACAACAATAGAACTATAGGAACCTTGTTTCAACAGGATGTTGTATCTATACCTTATGTCATGCCATATTGGAACGGTTTTATTGATCATGTCTGTTGGGAAAATGTTTGGATATTGCCACACACATACTTACATATTAACAAAATTAAGGAAGTTTCTTTTAAAAGTATTAATACATATTATCCTACCAACCACCATATCATGAAGAAATTTTAAGAAAAAAATATAAATTCAAATTGTACCTTTTGTAATGACCAGCCAGAAACAGTGTTGTATCTTTTTCGGTATTTTATGCATTTAAGGAATCTGTGGCAAGACATCGGTAGATTTATAATCTAACACATTTATGAGGATTTTACACTGTTGTGGAGAGATGTACTGCTTGGATTCTTTACCTACGATAGAAATAAGTTAAAACAATTAATTTCATTATTCGTTTGGCCATATTCACAAATGTAAAAGCCCCGCCTCCAGCCCCTCCCCTAACCCAATTGTCCTTGGGATATTCTTTATATGTGCTTGTGTTCCCCCATATACTTTTTGTATTGATTTGTTGTTTATAATAATAATACAAAAATGTAATATATAAAAAATATGAAAAAAGATATCGCTAAGGTCTGACTTTTTCATACCGGCATTTCTATAGACAACCCCGTGTATATTTCGGGTCCTGAGTCAACGTGGGACAGTGCGTTTGTGTTATGCCGAATTTGTTGTCAAGTGTTTGTGTTTTTAATGTCAGTAGTTCTATTTTGACATTTTTTACATTACTAGTTTGGGATATTGGACAGTAAACTGTGACGACTTATCATGATGCCGGGGGAGAATCTTTCCAAAATCGCTTCAGGAGCAACTACTGGACCCTGTCAAAACTGCACTGTGCTTCACCAGGTGAGGAGAGAAAGGCTCTGGCTACTGGTCTATACTTGCTTCAAACCTGGAGAAACAGATAGTTAGCTAATATTTCACCAAACTATACTGACGGACAATCCATGCTCTCTCTCATTGTAGAACCTAAAGGAATATGTGGCAGCTCTCCTGGTTTTGAAACAGAAAACGATGGACTCCGAGTAAGTAACTAACGTTATTAGTCTTGTGAGATGAGATGAGGCTGTACAGGCCCCTAAAACACAGCTAACTACATACTCAGGGTGGGGGGGCTATTCAATCAAACAGCTAACTAACTACATATATACTCAGGGTGGGGGGCTATTCAATCACACAGCTAACTACATATATACTCAGGGTGGGGGCTATTCAATCAAACAGCTAACTACATATATACTCAGGGTGGGGGGCTATTCAATCAAACAGCTAACTAACTACATATATACTCAGGGTGGGGGGGCTATTCAATCAAACAGCTAACTAACTACATATATACTCAGGGTGGGGGCTATTCAATCAAACAGCTAACTACATATATACTCAGGGTGGGGGGCTATTCAATCAAACAGCTAACTAACTACATATATACTCAGGGTGGGGGGCTATTCAATCAAACAGCTAACTACATATATACTCAGGGTGGGGGGCTATTCAATCAAACAGCTAACTACATACTCAGGGTGGGGGGCTATTCAATCAAACAGCTAACTACATATATACTCAGGGTGGGGGGCTATTCAATCAAACAGCTAACTAACTATATATACTCAGGGTGGGGGGCTATTCAATCAAACAGCTAACTACATATATACTCAGGGTGGGGGGGCTATTCAATCACACAGCTAACTACATATATACTCAGGGTGGGGGGCTATTCAATCAAACAGCTAACTACATATATACTCAGGGTGGGGGGCTATTCAATCAAACAGCTAACTACATATATACTCAGGGTGGGGGCTATTCAATCAAACAGCTAACTACATATATACTCAGGGTGGGGGGCTATTCAATCAAACAGCTAACTAACTAGGGTGGGGCTATATATAACTACATACTCAGGGTGGGGGGCTATTCAATCAAACAGTTAACTACATACTACTCAGGGTGGGGGGCTATTCAATCAAACAGCTAACTACATATATACTCAGGGTGGGGGGCTATTCAATCAAACAGCTAACTACATATATACTCAGGGGGGGGGCTATTCAATCAAACAGCTAACTACATATATACTCAGGGTGGGGGGCTATTCAATCAAACAGCTAACTAACTACATATATACTCAGGGTGGGGGGCTATTCAATCAAACAGCTAACTACTATATACATACTCAGGGTGGGGGGCTATTCAATCAAACAGCTAACTACATATATACTCAGGGTGGGGGGCTATTCAATCAAACAGCTAACTACATATATACTCAGGGTGGGGGGCTATTCAATCAAACAGCTAACTACATATATACTCAGGGTGGGGGGCTATTCAATCAAACAGCTAACTACATATATACTCAGGGTGGGGGGCTATTCAATCAAACAGCTAACTACATACTCAGGGTGGGGGGCTATTCAATCAAACAGCTAACTACATATATACTCAGGGTGGGGGGCTATTCAATCAAACAGCTAACTACATATATACTCAGGGTGGGGGGCTATTCAATCAAACAGCTAACTACATATATACTCAGGGTGGGGGGCTATTCAATCAAACAGCTAACTACATATATACTCAGGGTGGGGGCTATTCAATCAAACAGCTAACTACATATATACTCAGGGTGGGGGCTATTCAATCAAACAGCTAACTACATATATACTCAGGGTGGGGGGCTATTCAATCAAACAGCTAACTACATATACAGGTACTCAGGGTGGGGGGCTATTCAATCAAACAGCTAACTACATATATACTCAGGGTGGGGGGCTATTCAATCAAACAGCTAACTACATATATACTCAGGGTGGGGGGGCTATTCAATCAAACAGCTAACTACATATATACTCAGGGTGGGGGGCTATTCAATCAAACAGCTAACTACATATATACTCAGGGTGGGGGGCTATTCAATCAAACAGCTAACTAACTACATACTCAGGGTGGGGGGCTATTCAATCAAACAGCTAACTACATATATACTCAGGGTGGGGGCTATTCAATCAAACAGCTAACTACATATATACTCAGGGTGGGGGGCTATTCAATCAAACAGCTAACTACATATATACTCAGGGTGGGGGGCTATTCAATCAAACAGCTAACTAACACATATATACTCAGGGTGGGGGCTATTCAATCAAACAGCTAACTACACATATATACTCAGGGTGGGGGGCTATTCAATCAAACAGCTAACTACATACTCAGGGTGGGGGGCTATTCAATCAAACAGCTAACTACATATATACTCAGGGTGGGGGGCTATTCAATCAAACAGCTAACTACATATATACTCAGGGTGGGGGGGCTATTCAATCAAACAGCTAACTAACTACATATATACTCAGGGTGGGGGGCTATTCAATCAAACAGCTAACTACATACTCAGGGTGGGGGGGGCTATTCAATCAAACAGCTAACTACATATATACTCAGGGTGGGGGGCTATTCAATCAAACAGCTAACTACATATATACTCAGGGTGGGGGGCTATTCAATCAAACAGCTAACTACATACTCAGGGTGGGGGGGCTATTCAATCAAACAGCTAACTACATATATACTCAGGGTGGGGGGCTATTCAATCAAACAGCTAACTACATACATACTCAGGGTGGGGGGCTATTCAATCAAACAGCTAACTACATATATACTCAGGGTGGGGGGCTATTCAATCAAACAGCTAACTACATATATACTCAGGTGGGGGCTATTCAATCAAACAGCTAACTACATATATACTCAGGGTGGGGGGCTATTCAATCAAACAGCTAACTACATATATACTCAGGGTGGGGGCTATTCAATCAAACAGCTAACTAACTATATATACTCAGGTGGGGGCTATTCAATCAAACAGCTAACTAACATAATACTCAGGGTGGGGGGCTATTCAATCAAACAGCTAACTACATATATACTCAGGGTGGGGGGCTATTCAATCAAACAGCTAACTACATATATACTCAGGGTGGGGGGCTATTCAATCAAACAGCTAACTACATATATACTCAGGGTGGGGGGCTATTCAATCAAACAGCTAACTACATATATACTCAGGGTGGGGGGCTATTCAATCAAACAGCTAACTACATACTCAGGGTGGGGGGCTATTCAATCAAACAGCTAACTAACTACATATATACTCAGGGTGGGGGGCTATTCAATCAAACAGCTAACTACATATATACTCAGGGTGGGGGGGGCTATTCAATCAAACAGCTAACTACATATATACTCAGGGTGGGGGGCTATTCAATCAAACAGCTAACTACATATATACTCAGGGTGGGGGGCTATTCAATCAAACAGCTAACTACATATATACTCAGGGTGGGGGGCTATTCAATCAAACAGCTAACTACATATATACTCAGGGTGGGGGGCTATTCAATCAAACAGCTAACTACATATATACTCAGGGTGGGGGGCTATTCAATCAAACAGCTAACTACATACTCAGGGTGGGGGGCTATTCAATCAAACAGCTAACTACATACTCAGGGTGGGGGGGCTATTCAATCAAACAGCTAACTACATACTCAGGGTGGGGGGCTATTCAATCAAACAGCTAACTACATACTCAGGGTGGGGGGCTATTCAATCAAACAGCTAACTAACTACATATATACTCAGGGTGGGGGGCTATTCAATCAAACAGCTAACTACATACTCAGGGTGGGGGGCTATTCAATCAAACAGCTAACTAATACTCAGGGTGGGGGGCTATTCAATCAAACAGCTAACTACATATATACTCAGGGTGGGGGGCTATTCAATCAAACAGCTAACTACATACTCAGGGTGGGGGCTATTCAATCAAACAGCTAACTACATATATACTCAGGGTGGGGGGCTATTCAATCAAACAGCTAACTACATATATACTCAGGGTGGGGGGCTATTCAATCAAACAGCTAACTACATACTCAGGGTGGGGGGCTATTCAATCAAACAGCTAACTAACTATATATACTCAGGGTGGGGGGCTATTCAATCAAACAGCTAACTACATATATACTCAGGGTGGGGGCTATTCAATCAAACAGCTAACTACATATATACTCAGGGTGGGGGGCTATTCAATCAAACAGCTAACTACATATATACTCAGGGTGGGGGGCTATTCAATCAAACAGCTAACTACTACATATATACTCAGGGTGGGGGCTATTCAATCAAACAGCTAACTACATATATACTCAGGGTGGGGGGCTATTCAATCAAACAGCTAACTACATATATACTCAGGGTGGGGGGCTATTCAATCAAACAGCTAACTAACTACATATATACTCAGGGTGGGGGGCTATTCAATCAAACAGCTAACTACATACATACTCAGGGTGGGGGGCTATTCAATCAAACAGCTAACTACATATATACTCAGGGTGGGGGGCTATTCAATCAAACAGCTAACTACATATATACTCAGGGTGGGGGGCTATTCAATCAAACAGCTAACTACATATATACTCAGGGTGGGGGGCTATTCAATCAAACAGCTAACTACATATATACTCAGGGTGGGGGGCTATTCAATCAAACAGCTAACTAACTACATATATACTCAGGGTGGGGGGCTATTCAATCAAACAGCTAACTACATACTACTCCAGGGTGGGGGCTATTCAATCAAACAGCTAACTACATACTCAGGGTGGGGGGCTATTCAATCAAACAGCTAACTAACATATATACTCAGGGTGGGGGGCTATTCAATCAAACAGCTAACTACATATATACTCAGGGTGGGGGCTATTCAATCAAACAGCTAACTACATATATACTCAGGGTGGGGGGCTATTCAATCAAACAGCTAACTACATATATACTCAGGGTGGGGGGCTATTCAATCAAACAGCTAACTACATACTCAGGGTGGGGGGCTATTCAATCAAACAGCTAACTACATATATACTCAGGGTGGGGGGCTATTCAATCAAACAGCTAACTACATACTCAGGGTGGGGGCTATTCAATCAAACAGCTAACTACATATACTCAGGGTGGGGGGCTATTCAATCAAACAGCTAACTACATATATACTCAGGGTGGGGGGCTATTCAATCAAACAGCTAACTACACAGGGTGGGGGCTATTCAATCAAACAGCTAACTACATACTCAGGGTGGGGGGCTATTCAATCAAACAGCTAACTAACTACATATATACTCAGGGTGGGGGGCTATTCAATCAAACAGCTAACTACATATATACTCAGGGTGGGGGGCTATTCAATCAAACAGCTAACTACATATATACTCAGGGTGGGGGGCTATTCAATCAAACAGCTAACTACATATATACTCAGGGTGGGGGGCTATTCAATCAAACAGCTAACTACATATATACTCAGGGTGGGGGGCTATTCAATCAAACAGCTAACTACATATATACTCAGGGTGGGGGGCTATTCAATCAAACAGCTAACTAACTACATATACTCAGGGTGGGGGGGCTATTCAATCAAACAGCTAACTACATATATACTCAGGGTGGGGGGCTATTCAATCAAACAGCTAACTAACTACATATATACTCAGGGTGGGGGGCTATTCAATCAAACAGCTAACTACATATATACTCAGGGTGGGGGGCTATTCAATCAAACAGCTAACTACATATATACTCAGGGTGGGGGGCTATTCAATCAAACAGCTAACTACATATATACTCAGGGTGGGGGGCTATTCAATCAAACAGCTAACTAACTACATATATACTCAGGGTGGGGGGCTATTCAATCAAACAGCTAACTACATATATACTCAGGGTGGGGGGCTATTCAATCAAACAGCTAACTAACATATATATACTCAGGGTGGGGGGCTATTCAATCAAACAGCTAACTACATACTCAGGGTGGGGGGCTATTCAATCAAACAGCTAACTACATATATACTCAGGGTGGGGGGCTATTCAATCAAACAGCTAACTACATATATACTCAGGGTGGGGGGCTATTCAATCAAACAGCTAACTACATATATACTCAGGGTGGGGGGCTATTCAATCAAACAGCTAACTACATATACTCAGGGTGGGGGGCTATTCAATCAAACAGCTAACTACATATATACTCAGGGTGGGGGGCTATTCAATCAAACAGCTAACTAACTACATATATACTCAGGGTGGGGGGCTATTCAATCAAACAGCTAACTACATATATACTCAGGGTGGGGGGCTATTCAATCAAACAGCTAACTACATATATACTCAGGGTGGGGGGCTATTCAATCAAACAGCTAACTACATATATACTCAGGGTGGGGGGCTATTCAATCAAACAGCTAACTACATATATACTCAGGGTGGGGGGCTATTCAATCAAACAGCTAACTACATATATACTCAGGGTGGGGGGCTATTCAATCAAACAGCTAACTAACTACATATATACTCAGGGTGGGGGGCTATTCAATCAAACAGCTAACTACATATATACTCAGGGTGGGGGGCTATTCAATCAAACAGCTAACTACATATATACTCAGGGTGGGGGGCTATTCAATCAAACAGCTAACTACATATATACTCAGGGTGGGGGGCTATTCAATCAAACAGCTAACTACATATATACTCAGGGTGGGGGGCTATTCAATCACACAGCTAACTACTATATATACTCAGGGTGGGGGCTATTCAATCAAACAGCTAACTACATATATACTCAGGGTGGGGGGCTATTCAATCAAACAGCTAACTACATATATACTCAGGGTGGGGGCTATTCAATCAAACAGCTAACTACATATATACTCAGGGTGGGGGGCTATTCAATCAAACAGCTAACTACATATATACTCAGGGTGGGGGGCTATTCAATCAAACAGCTAACTACATATATACTCAGGGTGGGGGGCTATTCAATCAAACAGCTAACTACATACTCAGGGTGGGGGGGCTATTCAATCAAACAGCTAACTACATATATACTCAGGGTGGGGGGCTATTCAATCAAACAGCTAACTACATATATACTCAGGGTGGGGGGCTATTCAATCAAACAGCTAACTACATATATACTCAGGGTGGGGGGCTATTCAATCAAACAGCTAACTACATATACTCAGGGTGGGGGGCTATTCAATCAAACAGCTAACTACATATATACTCAGGGTGGGGGGCTATTCAATCAAACAGCTAACTACATATATACTCAGGGTGGGGGGGGCTATTCAATCAAACAGCTAACTACATATATACTCAGGGTGGGGGGGCTATTCAATCAAACAGCTAACTACATATATACTCAGGGTGGGGGCTATTCAATCAAACAGCTAACTACATATATACTCAGGGTGGGGGGCTATTCAATCAAACAGCTAACTACATATACTCAGGGTGGGGGGCTATTCAATCAAACAGCTAACTACATATATACTCAGGGTGGGGGGCTATTCAATCAAACAGCTAACTACATATATACTCAGGGTGGGGGCTATTCAATCACACAGCTAACTAACTACATATATACTCAGGGTGGGGGGCTATTCAATCAAACAGCTAACTACATATATACTCAGGGTGGGGGGCTATTCAATCAAACAGCTAACTACATATATACTCAGGGTGGGGGGCTATTCAATCAAACAGCTAACTAACTACATATATACTCAGGGTGGGGGGCTATTCAATCAAACAGCTAACTACATATATACTCAGGGTGGGGGCTATTCAATCAAACAGCTAACTAACTACATATATACTCAGGGTGGGGGCTATTCAATCAAACAGCTAACTAACATATATACTCAGGGTGGGGGGCTATTCAATCAAACAGCTAACTAACTACATATATACTCAGGGTGGGGGGCTATTCAATCAAACAGCTAACTACATATATACTCAGGGTGGGGGGCTATTCAATCAAACAGCTAACTACATATATACTCAGGGTGGGGGGCTATTCAATCAAACAGCTAACTAACTACATATATACTCAGGGTGGGGGGCTATTCAATCAAACAGCTAACTACATATACTCAGGGTGGGGGGCTATTCAATCAAACAGCTAACTACATACTCAGGGTGGGGGGCTATTCAATCAAACAGCTAACTACATATATACTCAGGGTGGGGGGCTATTCAATCAAACAGCTAACTACATATATACTCAGGGTGGGGGGCTATTCAATCAAACAGCTAACTACATATATACTCAGGGTGGGGGGCTATTCAATCAAACAGCTAACTACATATATACTCAGGGTGGGGGGCTATTCAATCAAACAGCTAACTACATAGTCAGGGTGGGGGCTATTCAATCAAACAGCTAACTACATACTCAGGGTGGGGGCTCAGGGTGGGGGGCTATTCAATCAAACAGCTAACTACATAGTCAGGGTGGGGGGGGCTATTCAATCAAACAGCTAACTACATAGTCAGGGTGGGGGGGCTATTCAATCCAACTCTGTAGTCTGGTTCCCTGGAAGTTGGAAACAAACCTGCATTGTCTGAATTCTGATTCCAGTTTCATTCCACTTGTCAATAAACATCCGCGTGGAAACGGAACCAGACACGACGTCAAAGCGATATGCCTGTCTGCTACAACATGACACAGAGCAGCAACAGTGTTGTCATTGACCCGGTGCCTGGTTTGACTGACTAGGACCCATAGACTCTGTCTAGACTCATCTGATGTAGCTAGCTGTGTTTTGGAGCTAGGCCTACCATGTAGCTATGTAGCTAGGCCTACCATGTAGCTAGGCCTACCATGTAGCTATGGAGCTAGGCCTACCATGTAGCTATGGAGCTAGGCCTACCATGTAGCTAGGCCTACCATGTAGCTATGGAGCTAGGCCTACCATGTAGCTATGGAGCTAGGCCTACCATGTAGCTATGTAGCTAGGCCTACCATGTAGCTATGTAGCTAGGCCTACCATGTAGCTATGTAGCTAGGCCTACCATGTAGCTATGTAGCTAGGCCTACCATGTAGCTATGTAGCTAGGCCTACCATGTAGCTAGGCCTACCATGTAGCTATGTAGCTAGGCCTACCATGTAGCTATGTAGCTAGGCCTACCCCTACCATGTAGCTATGGAGCTAGGCCTACCATGTAGCTAGGCCTACCATGTAGCTATGGAGCTAGGCCTACCATGTAGCTATGGAGCTAGGCCTACCATGTAGCTATGTAGCTAGGCCTACCATGTAGCTATGTAGCTAGGCCTACCATGTAGCTATGTAGCTAGGCCTACCATGTAGCTATGTAGCGAAGCCTACCATGTTTAATGTAACAGGTGGAGTGAATGACTAGTATGTTTTAGAAACGGTAGGCTACTAATGTCATCTGTTTCACTTCTCTTTTTTTCAGTCACCTGCTGAGTGAATATCAAGGGAAGTGTGAAGATATCCTTTCAAAAGTCCATTCACTCTCTCCACTTATTAGGGCCTCAGCCATTCATGCTCTTCAGCCTCTCTTCAGTCATTCATTAGGTCTCAGCCATTCATGCTCTTCAGCCTCTCTTCAGTTGTTAGGTCTCAGCCATTCATGCTCTTCAGCCTCTCTTCAGTCATTCATTAGGGCCTCAGCCATTCATGCTCTTCAGCCTATCTTCAGTCATTCATTAGGGCCTCAGCCATTCATGCTCTTCAGCCTCTCTTCAGTCATTCATTAGGGCCTCAGCCATTCATGCTCTTCAGCCTCTCTTCAGTCATTCATTAGGTCTCAGCCATTCATGCTCTTCAGCCTCTTCATTCATTAGGGCCTCAGCCATTCAGTCATTAATTAGGGCCTCAGCCATTCATGCTCTTCAGCCTCTCTTCAGTCATTCATTAGGGCCTCAGCCATTCATGCTCTTCAGCCTCTCTTCAGTCATTCATTAGGGCCTCAGCCATTCATGCTCTTCAGCCTCTCTTCAGTCATTCATTAGGGCCTCAGCCATTCATGCTCTTCAGCCTCTCTTCAGTCATTCATTAGGGCCTCAGCCATTCATGCTCTTCAGCCTCTCTTCAGTCATTAATTAGGTTTCAGCCATTCATGCTCTTTAGCCTCTCTTCAGTCATTCATTAGGTCTCAGCCATTCATGCTCTTCAGCCTCTCTTCAGTCATTCATTAGGGCCTCAGCCATTCATGCTCTTCAGCCTCTCTTCAGTCATTAATTAGGGCCTCAGCCATTCATGCTCTTCAGCCTCTCTTCAGTCATGAATTAGGTCTCAGACATTCATGCTCTTTAGCCTCTCTTCAGTCATTAATTAGGGCCTCAGCCATTCATGCTCTTCAGCCTCTCTTCAGTCATTAATTAGGGTCTCAGCCATTCATGCTCTTCAGCCTCTCTTCAGTCATTCATTAGGGCCTCAGCCATTCATGCTCTTCAGCCTCTCTTCAGTCATTCATTAGGGTCTCAGCCATTCATGCTCTTCAGCCTCTCTTCAGTCGTTAATTAGGTCTCAGCCATTCATGCTCTTTAGCCTCTCTTCAGTCGTTAATTAGGTCTCAGTGCCTCCCTTGGAATGAACAGAACTGTTCTGATTGGCTGGCTCTGGTACTGATGACCACTGTTTCTGACTTCACTCCTCTCCCTCCTGTCACTAGTGTTACAATATAACACCATCATAACAAGTCTGCTTTGACTTCACTGGTTACAGTGGGATGAGAGGTTCAAGGTGATTATGTATTGTACTGACCTCGTCCTTAGTGGAAGTGACCATTTAGAAATCTATGGGAGTGACCATTAGACTTCTATGGGAGTGACCATTAGAATTCTATGGGGGTGACCATTAGACTTCTATGGGGGTGACCATTAGAATTCTATGGGGGTGACCATTAGAATTCTATGGGGGTGACCATTAGAATTCTATGGGGGTGACCATTAGAATTCTATGGGGGTGACCATTAGAATTCTATGGGGGTGACCATTAGAATTCTATGGGGGTGACCATTAGAATTCTATGGGGGTGACCATTAGAATTCTATGGGGGTGACCATTAGAATTCTTTGGGGGTGACCATTAGAATTCTATGGGGGTGACCATTAGAATTCTATGGGGGTGACCATTAGAATTCTATGGGGGTGACCATTAGAATTCTATGGGAGTGACCATTAGACTTCTATGGGAGTGACCATTAGACTTCTATGGGGGTGACCATTAGACTTCTATGGGGGTGACCATTAGAATTCTATGGGAGTGACCATTAGAATTCTATGGGGGTGACCATTAGAATTGGCGCCCGGGGAGCATTTAGTGTTGGGGGGGGACAGCCTTATCCACAAGGCTACCTGCCACTCCCATTGGCCTAACAGCCTTATCCACAAGGCTACCTGCCACCCCCATTGGCCCAACAGCCTTATCCACAAGGCTACCTGCCACCCCCATTGGCCCAACAGCCTTATCCACAAGGCGACCTGCCACCTCCATTGGCCCAACAGCCTTAACCACAAGGCTACCTGCCACCCCCATTGGCCCAACAGCCTTATCCACAAGGCTACCTGCCACCCCCATTGGCCCAACAGCCTTAACCACAAGGCTACCTGCCACCCCCATTGGCCCAACAGTCTTATCCACAAGGCTACCTGCCACCCCCATTGGCCCAACAGCCTTAACCACAAGGCTACCTGCCACCCCCATTGGCCCAACAACCTTCTCCACAAGGCTACCTGCCACCCCCATTGGCCCAACAGCCTTATCCACAAGGCTACCTGCCACTCGCATTGGCCCAACAGCCTTATCCACAAGGCTACCTGCCACCCGCATTGGCCCAACAGCCTTATCCACAAGGCTACCTGCCACCCCCATTGGCCCAACAGCCTTATCCACAAGGCTACCTGCCACCCCCATTGGCCCAACAGCCTTATCCACAAGGCTACCTGCCACTCCATTGGCCCAACAGCCTTCTCCACAAGGCTACCTGCCACCCCCATTGGCCCAACAGCCTTATCCACAAGGCTACCTGCCACTCGCATTGGCCCAACAGCCTTATCCACAAGGCTACCTGCCACCCGCATTGGCCCAACAGCCTTATCCACAAGGCTACCTGCCACTCGCATTGGCCCAACAGCCTTATCCACAAGGCTACCTGCCACCCCCATTGGCCCAACAGCCTTATCCACAAGGCTACCTGCCACCCCATTGGCCCAACAACCTTCTCCACAAGGCTACCTGCCACCCCCATTGGCCCAACAGCCTTATCCACAAGGCTACCTGCCACCTCCATTGGCCCAACAGCCTTATCCACAAGGCTACCTGCCACCCCATTGGCCCAACAACCTTCTCCACAAGGCTAACTGCCACTCGCATTGGCCCAACAGCCTTATCCACAAGGCGACCTGCCACCTCCATTGGCCCAACAGCCTTATCCACAAGGCTACCTGCCACCCCCATTGGCCCAACAGCCTTATCCACAAGGCTACCTGCCACTCCCATTGGCCCAACAGCCTTATCCACACGGCTACCTGCCACCCCCATTGGCCCAACAGTCTTATCCACAAGGCTACCTGCCACTCCCATTGGCCCAACAGCCTTATCCACAAGGCTACCTGCCACCTCCATTGGCCCAAGAGCCTTATCCACAAGGCTACCTGCCACCTCCATTGGCCCAACAGCCTTATCCACAAGGCTACCTGCCACCCCCATTGGCCCAACAGCCTTATCCACAAGGCTACCTGCCACCCCCATTGGCCCAACAGCCTTATCCACAAGGCTACCTGCCACCCCCATTGGCCCAACAGCCTTATCCACACGGCTACCTGCCACCCCCATTGACCCAACAGCCTTATCCACAAGGCTACCTGCCACCCCCATTGGCCCAACAGTCTTATCCACAAGGCTACCTGCCACCTCCATTGGCCCAACAGCCTTCTCCACAAGGCTACCTGCCACCCCCATTGGCCCAACTGCCTTATCCACAAGGCTACCTGCCACCTCCATTGGCCCAACAGCCTTCTCCACAAGGCTACCTGCCACCTCCATTGGCCCAACAGCCTCTCCACAAGGCTACCTGCCACCTCCATTGGCCCAACAGCCTTCTCCACAAGGCTACCTGCCACCCCCATTGGCCCAACAGCCTTAACCACAAGGCTACCTGCCACTCCCATTGGCCCAACAACCTTCTCCACAAGGCTACCTGCCACCCCCATTGGCCCAACAGCCTTATCCACAAGGCTACCTGCCACCCCCATTGGCCCAACAGCCTTATCCACAAGGCTACCTGCCACCCCCATTGGCCCAACAGCCTTATCCACAAGGCTACCTGCCACCCCCATTGGCCCAACAGCCTTATCCACAAGGCTACCTGCCACCCCCATTGGCCCAACAGCCTTATCCACAAGGCTACCTGCCACCCCCATTGGCCCAACAGCCTTATCCACAAGGCTACCTGCCACTCGCATTGGCCCAACAGCCTTATCCACAAGGCTACCTGCCACTCGCATTGGCCCAACAGCCTTCTCCACAAGGCTACCTGCCACCCCCATTGGCCCAACAGTCTTATCCACAAGGCTACCTGCCACCCCCATTGCACTACTGTCAGTATTGTTAGAAGTGTTCGTCTGGCTCAGTTGATAGAGCGTAGCGCTGGCAACGCTAGGATAGTGTGTTCGATTCCCAGAACCACCCGTACCTAAAAATGTATGCACGCATTAATGCTTTGGATAAAAGGCTCTGCTTCATTCCATTATTATGAAGTGTTTTCCTTGACAGTTTGTTTTACAGCTTCAGAGATCCCACAGGTATGACACGTTTCACTTCTCTAGTTCCTCTTTTTACTAAAATGCTCTTCTATGTCTTTGTAAGTATTTGACATGTTTTGTAAACGTATATGGTCGACAACATAAAGTTGTTCATTATTTCTGTCCCGTCGTTCCAGGGAGACCAGTAAGCAGCGTATACAACTGGATGATTTGCAGTTGAAAGTAGCTTCTCTGGTAAAGCAACGTGCAGAGTACGAAGCCATGCGGGCAGAGCTGGAGGCTAAGCAGGTAAGAGATGTGAACTGCTCCATTCTGCTCATCATGACAGTGTTGTGTCCTGGAGAGCTCTAACAGAGTTGTGTCCTGGAGAGCTCTAACAGAGTTGTGTCCTGGAGAGCTCTAACAGTGTTGTGTCCTGGAGAGCTCTAACAGTGTTGTGTCCTGGAGAGCTCTAACAGTGTTGTGTCCTGGAGAGCTCTAACAGAGCTGTGTCCTATGGTCCTGGAGAGCTCTAACAGTGTTGTGTCCTGGAGAGCTCTAACAGTGTTGTGTCCTGGAGAGCTCTAACAGTGCTGTGTCCTATTGTCCTGGAGAGCTCTAACAGAGTTGTGTCCTATTGTCCTGGAGAGCTCTAACAGTGTTGTGTCCTGGAGAGCTCTAACAGTGTTGTGTCCTGGAGAGCTCTAACAGTGTTGTGTCCTGGAGAGCTCTAACAGTGTTGTGTCCTGGAGAGCTCTAACAGTGTTGTGTCCTGGAGAGCTCTAACAGTGTTGTGTCCTGGAGAGCTCTAACAGTGTTGTGTCCTGGAGAGCTCTAACAGTGTTGTGTCCTGGAGAGCTCTAACAGAGCTGTGTCCTATGGTCCTGGAGAGCTCTAACAGTGTTGTGTCCTGGAGAGCTCTAACAGTGCTGTGTCCTATTGTCCTGGAGAGCTCTAACAGAGTTGTGTCCTATTGTCCTGGAGAGCTCTAACAGTGTTGTGTCCTGGAGAGCTCTAACAGTGTTGTGTCCTGGAGAGCTCTAACAGTGTTGTGTCCTGGAGAGCTCTAACAGTGTTGTGTCCTGGAGAGCTCTAACAGAGTTGTGTCCTGGAGAGCTCTAACAGAGTTGTGTCCTGGAGAGCTCTAACAGAGTTGTGTCCTGGAGAGCTCTAACAGAGTTGTGTCCTGGAGAGCTCTAACAGTGTTGTGTCCTATTGTCCTGGAGTGCTCTAACAGTGTTGTGTCCTGGAGAACTCTAACAGAGTTGTGTCCTATTGTCCTGGAGAGCTCTAACAGTGTTGTGTCCTATTGTCCTGGAGAGCTCTAACAGTGTTGTGTCCTGGAGAACTCTAACAGAGTTGTGTCCTGTTGTCCTGGAGAGCTCTAACAGTGTTGTGTTTCTGTCCTGGAGAGCTCTAACAGTGTTGTGTCCTGTTGTCCTGGAGAGCTCTAACAGTGTTGTGTCCTGTTGTCCTGGAGAGCTCTAACAGTGTTGTGTCCTGGAGAGCTCTAACAGAGTTGTGTCCTATTGTCCTGGAGAGCTCTAACAGTGTTGTGTCCTGTTGTCCTGGAGAGCTCTAACCGAGTTGTGTCCTGGAGAGCTCTAACAGTGTTGTGTCCTGTTGTCCTGGAGAGCTCTAACAGTGTTGTGTTTCTGTCCTGGAGAGCTCTAACAGTGTTGTGTCCTGTTGTCCTGGAGAGCTCTAACAGTGTTGTGTCCTGGAGAGCTCTAACAGAGTTGTGTCCTATTGTCCTGGAGAGCTCTAACAGTGTTGTGTCCTGTTGTCCTGGAGAGCTCTAACCGAGTTGTGTCCTGGAGAGCTCTAACAGAGTTGTGTCCTGGAGAGCTCTAACAGAGTTGTGTCCTGGAGAGCTCTAACAGTGTTGTGTCCTGGAGAGCTCTAACAGTGTTGTGTCCTGGAGAGCTCTAACAGTGTTGTGTCCTGGAGAGCTCTAACAGTGTTGTGTCCTGGAGAGCTCTAACAGTGTTGTGTCCTGGAGAGCTCTAACAGTGTTGTGTCCTGGAGAGCTCTAACAGTGTTGTGTCCTGGAGAGCTCTAACAGTGTTGTGTCCTGGAGAGCTCTAACAGTGTTGTGTCCTGGAGAGCTCTAACAGTGTTGTGTCCTGGAGAGCTCTAACAGAGTTGTGTCCTGGAGAGCTCTAACAGAGTTGTGTCCTGGAGAGCTCTAACAGAGTTGTGTCCTGGAGAGCTCTAACAGAGTTGTGTCCTGGAGAGCTCTAACAGTGTTGTGTCCTGGAGAGCTCTAACAGTGTTGTGTCCTGGAGAGCTCTAACAGTGTTGTGTCCAGGAGAGCTCTAACAGTGTTGTGTCCTGGAGAGCTCTAACAGTGTTGTGTCCTGGAGAGCTCTAACAGTGTTGTGTCCTGGAGAGCTCTAACAGTGTTGTGTCCTGGAGAGCTCTAACAGTGTTGTGTCCTGGAGAGCTCTAACAGTGTTGTGTCCTGGAGAACTCTATCCTGTGTCCTGGAGAGCTCTAACAGAGTTGTGTCCTGGAGAGCTCTAACAGAGTTGTGTCCTGGAGAGCTCTAACAGAGTTGTGTCCTGGAGAGCTCTAACAGAGTTGTGTCCTGGAGAGCTCTAACAGAGTTGTGTCCTGGAGAGCTCTAACAGTGTTGTGTCCTGGAGAGCTCTAACAGTGTTGTGTCCTGGAGTGCTCTAACAGTGTTGTGTCCTGGAGAGCTCTAACAGAGTTGTGTCCTGGAGAGCTCTAACAGAGTTGTGTCCTGGAGAGCTCTAACAGAGTTGTGTCCTGGAGAGCTCTAACAGTGTTGTGTCCTGGAGAGCTCTAACAGTGTTGTGTCCTGGAGAGCTCTAACAGTGTTGTGTCCTGGAGAGCTCTAACAGAGTTGTGTCCTATTGTCCTGGAGAGCTCTAACAGAGTTGTGTCCTGGAGAGCTCTAACAGAGCTGTGTCCTATTGTCCTGGAGAGCTCTAACAGAGTTGTGTCCTATTGTCCTGGAGAGCTCTAACAGTGTTGTGTCCTGGAGAGCTCTAACAGAGTTGTGTCCTATTGTCCTGGAGAGCTCTAACAGTGTTTCTGTCCTGGAGAGCTCTAACAGAGCTGTGTCCTATTCTCCTGGAGAGCTCTAACAGAGTTGTGTCCTATTGTCCTGGAGAGCTCTAACAGAGTTGTGTCCTGTTGTCCTGGAGAGCTCTAACAGAGTTGTGTCCTATTGTCCTGGAGAGCTCTAACAGTGTTGTGTCCTATTGTCCTGGAGAGCTCTAACAGTGTTTCTGTCCTGGAGAGCTCTAACAGGGTTTCTGTCCTGGAGAGCTCTAACAGAGTTGTGTCCTGGAGAGCTCTAACAGTGTTGTGTCCTGGAGAGCTCTAACAGTGTTGTGTCCTGGAGAGCTCTAACAGTGTTGTGTCCTGGAGAGCTCTAACAGTGTTGTGTCCTGGAGAGCTCTAACAGTGTTGTGTCCTGGAGAGCTCTAACAGTGTTGTGTCCTGGAGAGCTCTAACAGTGTTGTGTCCTGGAGAGCTCTAACAGAGTTGTGTCCTGGAGAGCTCTAACAGTGTTGTGTCCTGGAGAGCTCTAACAGAGTTGTGTCCTGTTGTCCTGGAGAGCTCTAACAGAGTTGTGTCCTGTAGAGCTCTAACAGAGTTGTGTCCTGGAGAGCTCTAACAGTGTTGTGTCCTGGAGAGCTCTAGCAGTGTTGTGTCCTGTTTTCCTGGAGAGCTCTAACAGTGTTGTGTCCTGGAGAGCTCTAACAGTGTTGTGTCCTGGAGAGCTCTAACAGTGTTGTGTCCTGGAGAGCTCTAACAGAGTTGTGTCCTGGAGAGCTCTAACAGTGTTGTGTCCTGGAGAGCTCTAACAGAGTTGTGTCCTGTAGAGCTCTAACAGAGTTGTGTCCTGGAGAGCTCTAACAGAGTTGTGTCCTGGAGAGCTCTAACAGTGTTGTGTCCTGGAGAGCTCTAGCAGTGTTGTGTCCTGTTTTCCTGGAGAGCTCTAACAGTGTTGTGTCCTGGAGAGCTCTAACAGAGTTGTGTCCTGGAGAGCTCTAACAGTGTTGTGTCCTGGAGAGCTCTAACAGTGTTGTGTCCTGGAGAGCTCTAGCAGTGTTGTGTCCTGTTTTCCTGGAGAGCTCTAACAGTGTTGTGTCCTGGAGAGCTCTAACAGTGTTGTGTCCTGGAGAGCTCTAACAGTGTTGTGTCCTGGAGAGCTCTAACAGAGTTGTGTCCTGGAGAGTTCTAACAGTGTTGTGTCCTGGAGAGCTCTAACAGAGTTGTGTCCTGTAGAGCTCTAACAGAGTTGTGTCCTGGAGAGCTCTAACAGAGTTGTGTCCTGGAGAGCTCTAACAGTGTTGTGTCCTGGAGAGCTCTAGCAGTGTTGTGTCCTGTTTTCCTGGAGAGCTCTAACAGTGTTGTGTCCTGGAGAGCTCTAACAGAGTTGTGTCCTGGAGAGCTCTAACAGTGTTGTGTCCTGGAGAGCTCTAACAGAGTTGTGTCCTGGAGAGCTCTAACAGTGTTGTGTCCTGGAGAGCTCTAACAGAGTTGTGTCCTGGAGAGCTCTAACAGTGTTGTGTTTCTGTCCTATAGGGCTCTAACAGAGCTGTGTTTCTGTCCTGTAGAGCGCTGAGAAGTTGTCCCAGCACCTTTTGGAGGAAGTGGAGAGGCTGAAGGAGGAAGTGGAGAGGCTGAAGGAGCAGAACAACAACACAGAGACTCTGTAAGGACTCATCAAGAACATTTTACACCATATTTAGTTTGGTTCTTGCTCCGCTGACATCTCTTTTCTCTCTGTTCTCCAGAAAGAAGAGACTTGAGGACCAGCTGAAGATGGTAGCAGGTATTGTCTCTGGTTATAATTCTACTTTCTGTAAACCCCTCAACAAGCTGATATACCCACATTGTAATAGTCCACTGTCTGATGTATGTAAACTCAGTCTTTCCTGTGTTTTATTATGAAGAGACAACGGAGAAGCAGTGTGTGGATAATGTCCAGCTGAGACAGGAGAAGACGGCGCTGCAGAAAGACCTGCTGAAAACACAGGTAACAGTATTATCGAACGGGACAATAAACCCTCCTCGTTCTAACACTCATCCAATGTTTGTCTGTGTGGGTTCAACCCACTGAACTAAGAACCATGGTGAAGTATTGGTGTCAAAGTGTTTAGTTACGGAGATGATTTGACGTTTATTTTGTCAGGTGTCGTTGAAGACGTGTCAGAAGGTAGCAGAGGAAGTGCAGTAGTTGGAGGAGGATGGTGATGATTTGACGTGTGTTTGTCTTGTCAGGTGTCGTTGAAGACGTGTCAGAAGGTAGCAGAGGAAGTGCAGCGGTTGGAGGAGGACAACGCCAGGACATCCGTTCTGTAAGGGTTTTCACCGAACACTAAAACAACAAGTGGATGGAATAAGTGTTGCTGTACTCATGTTTCTACCTTCTGATTTCACCAACAGAAAATACGACCTGGAAAAACAACTTGTACTGTTTCAAGGTTGCTATTACTATTATTTTTCTAGTCTGTGGGTTAACATAATTTACAATATTCCTATTGTGATCTGTCACACAGCCTTTACCTGCCTTGTCTTATTGGCCATGTGGTTGTTCTGTTTTAGATTCTCAACTCAAGCAAGAGCGTGACATTACCAGGCTGAAAACAGAGAAGATTGTACTGGAGAACGAGCTTCTACATCTTCAGGTTTGCGTGTTCTCCCTACTTCCACTCACGCTACAACCAGCACTGCAGCTGCGACGGAGGAGTTTAACAAAGTGTTCCGTTGTTTTTATTAGAGGCTTGTCTTGTTGGAGGAATATTTCACTTCCTCTGGTCCTCCAGGACACAACTCTGTTAGAGCTCTCCAGGACCATAGGACACAGCTCTAACCTTCTCACTTCCTCTAGGATTAACTATGTGAATTGGTGTATGAGGCAGAAATAATGCAGAGTGACTTGAGTTTCATCATCGGCTAGAAGACTGTGTCTCCTTTTCTCAGCGGAGGGCAGGTGAGAGGCAGCCCTACCACTGCTCCCTCCCTCCCTCCCTCCCTCAGACTGACCATCAGATGCAAGACAGCAGTCCAGTAAAAATTAGTAATACAACACATGATCTATTTCCAGAAAATATATTTTCTGAGAAGAATAACATTGGAAGGGCAATTTAAGCATAGCCAATATACAGGGGTAATGTATTGGGCCTATAGTCTACTGAGCATAGACAATATGCAGGGATAATGTATTGGGCCTATAGTCTACTGAGCATAGCCAATATGCAGGGATAATGTATTGGGCCAATAGCCTACTGAGCATAGCCAATATGCAGGGGTAATGTATTGGGCCTATAGTCTACTGAGCATAGCCAATATGCAGGGGTAATGTATTGGGCCTATAGTCTACTGAGCATAGACAATATGCAGGGGTAATGTATTGGGCCTATAACCTACTGAGCATAGCCAATATGTAGTGGTAATGTATTGGGCCTATAGCCTACTGAGCATAGCCAATATGCAGGGATAATGTACTGGGTCTATAGCCTACTGAGCATAGCCAATATGCAGGGGTAATGTATTGGGCCTATAGCCTACTGAGCATAGCCAATATGCAGGGATAATGTATTGGGCCTATAGTCTACTGAGCATAGCCAACATGCAGGGATAATGTATTGGGCCTACTGAGCATAGCCAATATGCAGGGATAATGTATTGGGACTACTGAGCATAGCCAATATGCAGGGATAATGTATTGGGCCTATAGCCTACTGAGCATAGCCAATATGCAGGGATAATGTATTGGGCCTATAGTCTACTGAGCATAGCCAACATGCAGGGATAATGTACTGTGTCTATAGCCTACTGAGCATAGCCAATATGCAGTGATAATGTATTGGGCCTATAGCCTACTGAGCATAGCCAATATGCAGGGATAATGTATTGGGCCTATAACCTACTGAGTATAGCCAATATGCAGGGGTAATGTATTGGGCCTATAGTCTACTGAGCATAGCCAATATGCAGGGATAATGTATTGGGCCTATAGTCTACTGAGTATAGACAATATGCAGGGGTAATGTATTGGGCCTATAGTCTACTGAGCATAGCCAATATGCAGGGATAATGTATTGGGCCTATAGTCTACTGAGCATAGCCAATATGCAGGGGTAATGTATTGGGCCTATAGTCTACTGAGTATAGACAATATGCAGGGGTAATGTATTGGGTCTATAGCCTACTGAGTATAGCCAATATGCAGTGATAATGTATTGGGCCTATAGTCTACTGAGCATAGCCAATATGCAGGGATAATGTATTGGGCCTATAGCCTACTGAGCATAGCCAATATGCAGGGGTAATGTATTGGGCCTATAGTCTACTGAGCATAGCCAATATGCAGGGATAATGTATTGGGCCTATAGTCTACTGAGCATAGCCAATATGCAGTGATAATGTATTGGGCCTATAGTCTACTGAGCATAGCCAACATGCAGGGATAATGTATTGGGCCTACTGAGCATAGCCAATATGCAGGGATAATGTATTGGGACTACTGAGCATAGCCAATATGCAGGGATAATGTATTGGGCCTATAGCCTACTGAGCATAGCCAATATGCAGGGGTAATGTATTGGGCCTATAGTCTACTGAGCATAGCCAATATGCAGTGATAATGTATTGGGCCTACTGAGCATAGCCAATATGCAGGGATAATGTATTGGGCCTACTGAGCATAGCCAATATGCAGGGATAATGTATTGGGCCTACTGAGCATAGCCAATATGCAGGGATAATGTATTGGGCCTATAGCCTACTGAGCATAGCCGATATGCAGGGATAATGTATTGGGCCTATAGCCTACTGAGCATAGCCAATATGCAGGGATAATGTATTGGGTCTATAGCCTACTGAGCATAGCCGATATGCAGGGATAATGTATTGGGCCTATAGCCTACTGAGCATAGCCAATATGCAGTGATAATGTATTGGGCCTACAGCTTACTGAGCATAGCCAATATGCAGGGATAATGTATTGGGCCTATAGCCTACTGAGCATAGCCAATATGCAGGGATAATGTATTGGGCCTATAGCCTACTGAGTATAGCCAATATGCAGTGATAATGTATTGGGCCTATAGTCTACTGAGTATAGCCAATATGCAGGGATAATGTATTGGGCCTATAGCCTACTGAGTATAGCCAATATGCAGTGATAATGTATTGGGCCTATAGCCTACTGAGCATAGCCAATATGCAGGGATAATGTATTGGGCCTATAGCCTACTGAGTATAGCCAATATGCAGTGATAATGTATTGGGCCTATAGTCTACTGAGTATAGCCAATATGCAGGGATAATGTATTGGGCCTATTGAGCATAGCCAATATGCAGGGGTAATGTATTGGGCCTATAGTTTACTGAGCATAGCCAACATGCAGGGATAATGTATTGGGCCTATAGTTTACTGAGCATAGCCAACATGCAGGGATAATGTATTGGGCCTATAGTCTACTGAGCATAGCCAATATGCAGGGTAATGTATTGGGCCTATAGTCTACTGAGCATAGCCAATATGCAGGGTAATGTATTGGGCCTCTAGTCTACTGAGCATAGCCAATATGCAGGGTAATGTATTGGGCCTATAGTCTACTGAGCATAGCCAATATGCAGGATAATGTATTGGGCCTCTAGTCTACTGAGCATAGCCAATATGCAGGGATAATGTATTGGGCCTATTGAGCATAGCCAATATGCAGGGATAATGTATTGGGCCTATAGTCTACTGAGCATAGCCAATATGCAGGGTAATGTATTGGGCCTCTAGTCTACTGAGCATAGCCAATATGCAGGGGTAATGTATTGGGCCTATAGTCTACTGAGCATAGCCAATATGCAGGGGTAATGTATTGGGCCTATAGTTTACTGAGCATAGCCAATATGCAGGGTAATGTATTGGGCCTATAGTCTACTGAGCATAGCCAATATGCAGGGTAATGTATTGGGCCTATAGTCTACTGAGCATAGCCAATATGCAGGGTAATGTATTGGGCCTCTAGTCTACTGAGCATAGCCAATATGCAGGGTAATGTATTGGGCCTCTAGTCTACTGAGCATAGCCAATATGCAGGGGTAATGTATTGGGCCTCTAGTCTACTGAGCATAGCCAATATGCAGGGATAATGTATTGGGCCTATTGAGCATAGCCAATATGCAGGGGTAATGTATTGGGCCTATAGTCTACTGAGCATAGCCAATATGCAGGGTAATGTATTGGGCCTCTAGTCTACTGAGCATAGCCAATATGCAGGGGTAATGTATTGGGCCTATAGTCTACTGAGCATAGCCAATATGCAGGGGTAATGTATTGGGCCTATAGTTTACTGAGCATAGCCAATATGCAGGGTAATGTATTGGGCCTATAGTCTACTGAGCATAGCCAATATGCAGGGGTAATGTATTGGGCCTATAGCCTACTGAGCATAGACAATATGCAGGGGTAATGTATTGGGCCTATAGCCTACTGAGTATAGCCAATATGCAGTGATAATGTATTGGGCCTATAGTCTACTGAGTATAGCCAATATGCAGGGATAATGTATTGGGCCTATTGAGCATAGCCAATATGCAGGGGTAATGTATTGGGCCTATAGTTTACTGAGCATAGCCAACATGCAGGGATAATGTATTGGGCCTATAGTTTACTGAGCATAGCCAACATGCAGGGATAATGTATTGGGCCTATAGTCTACTGAGCATAGCCAATATGCAGGGTAATGTATTGGGCCTATAGTCTACTGAGCATAGCCAATATGCAGGGTAATGTATTGGGCCTCTAGTCTACTGAGCATAGCTAATATGCAGGGTAATGTATTGGGCCTATAGTCTACTGAGCATAGCCAATATGCAGGGGTAATGTATTGGGCCTCTAGTCTACTGAGCATAGCCAATATGCAGGGATAATGTATTGGGCCTATTGAGCATAGCCAATATGCAGGGGGGTATTGGGCCTATAGTCTACTGAGCATAGCCAATATGCAGGGTAATGTATTGGGCCTATAGTCTACTGAGCATAGCCAATATGCAGGGTAATGTATTGGGCCTATAGTCTACTGAGCATAGCCAATATGCAGGGGTAATGTATTGGGCCTATAGTTTACTGAGCATAGCCAATATGCAGGGTAATGTATTGGGCCTATAGTCTACTGAGCATAGCCAACATGCAGGGTAATGTATTGGGCCTATTGAGCATAGCCAATATGCAGGGGTAATGTATTGGGCCTATAGTTTACTGAGCATAGCCAACATGCAGGGATAATGTATTGGGCCTATAGTTTACTGAGCATAGCCAACATGCAGGGATAATGTATTGGGCCTATAGTCTACTGAGCATAGCCAATATGCAGGGTAATGTATTGGGCCTATAGTCTACTGAGCATAGCCAATATGCAGGGTAATGTATTGGGCCTCTAGTCTACTGAGCATAGCTAATATGCAGGGTAATGTATTGGGCCTATAGTCTACTGAGCATAGCCAATATGCAGGGGTAATGTATTGGGCCTCTAGTCTACTGAGCATAGCCAATATGCAGGGATAATGTATTGGGCCTATTGAGCATAGCCAATATGCAGGGGTAATGTATTGGGCCTATAGTCTACTGAGCATAGCCAATATGCAGGGTAATGTATTGGGCCTCTAGTCTACTGAGCATAGCCAATATGCAGGGGTAATGTATTGGGCCTATAGTCTACTGAGCATAGCCAATATGCAGGGGTAATGTATTGGGCCTATAGTTTACTGAGCATAGCCAATATGCAGGGTAATGTATTGGGCCTATAGTCTACTGAGCATAGCCAACATGCAGGGTAATGTATTGGGCCTCTAGTCTACTGAGCATAGCCAATATGCAGGGGTAATGTATTGGGCCTATAGTCTACTGAGCATAGCCAATATGCAGGGGTAATGTATTGGGCCTATAGTTTACTGAGCATAGCCAATATGCAGGGGTAATGTATTGGGCCTATAGTTTACTGAGCATAGCCAATATGCAGGGGTAATGTATTGGGCCTATAGTTTACTGAGCATAGCCAATATGCAGGGGTAATGTATTGGGCCTATAGTCTACTGAGCATAGCCAATATGCAGGGGTAATGTATTGGGCCTATAGTCTACTGAGCATAGCCAATATGCAGGGTAATGTATTGGGCCTATAGTCTACTGAGCATAGCCAATATGCAGGGGTAATGTATTGGGCCTATAGTCTACTGAGCATAGCCAATATGCAGGGTAATGTATTGGGCCTATAGTCTACTGAGCATAGCCAATATGCAGGGGTAATGTATTGGGCCTATAGTCTACTGAGCATAGCCAATATGCAGGGGTAATGTATTGGGCCTATAGTCTACTGAGCATAGCCAATATGCAGGGGTAATGTATTGGGCCTATAGTCTACTGAGCATAGCCAATATGCAGGGGTAATGTATTGGGCCTATAGCCTACTGAGCATAGCCAATATGCAGGGGTAATGTATTGGGCCTATAGTCTACTGAGCATAGACAATATGCAGGGTAATGTATTGGGCCTATAGTCTACTGAGCATAGACAATATGCAGGGTAATGTATTGGGCCTATAGTCTACTGAGCATAGCCAATATGCAGGGTAATGTATTGGGCCTATAGTCTACTGAGCATAGCCAATATGCAGGGGTAATGTATTGGGCCTATAGTCTACTGAGCATAGCCAATATGCAGGGGTAATGTATTGGGCCTATAGTCTACTGAGCATAGCCAATATGCAGGGTAATGTATTGGGCCTATAGTCTACTGAGCATAGCCAATATGCAGGGGTAATGTATTGGGCCTATAGTCTACTGAGCATAGCCAATATGCAGGGGTAATGTATTGGGCCTATAGTCTACTGAGCATAGCCAACATGCAGGGTAATGTATTGGGCCTATAGTCTACTGAGCATAGCCGATATGCAGGGGTAATGTATTGGGCCTATAGTTTACTGAGCATAGCCAACATGCAGGGTAATGTATTGGGCCTATAGTTTACTGAGCATAGCCAACATGCAGGGTAATGTATTGGGCCTATAGTCTACTGAGTATAGCCAATATGCAGGGTAATGTATTGGGCCTATAGTCTACTGAGCATAGCCAATATGCAGGGTAATGTATTGGGCCTATAGTCTACTGAGCATAGCCAATATGCAGGGTAATGTATTGGGCCTATAGTCTACTGAGCATAGCCAATATGCAGGGTAATGTATTGGGCCTATAGTCTACTGAGCATAGCCAACATGCAGGGTAATGTATTGGGCCTAAAGTCTACTGAGTATAGCCAATATGCAGGGTAATGTATTGGGCCTATAGTCTACTGAGCATAGCCAACATGCAGGGTAATGTATTGGGCCTCTAGTCTACTGAGCATAGCCAATATGCAGGGGTAATGTATTGGGCCTATAGTCTACTGAGCATAGCCAATATGCAGGGGTAATGTATTGGGCCTATAGTCTACTGAGCATAGCCAACATGCAGGGTAATGTATTGGGCCTATAGTCTACTGAGCATAGCCAATATGCAGGGTAATGTATTGGGCCTATAGTCTACTGAGCATAGCCAACATGCAGGGTAATGTATTGGGCCTATAGTCTACTGAGCATAGCCAATATGCAGGGTAATGTATTGGGCCTATAGTCTACTGAGCATAGCCAATATGCAGGGTAATGTATTGGGCCTATAGTCTACTGAGCATAGCCAATATGCAGGGTAATGTATTGGGCCTATAGTCTACTGAGCATAGCCAACATGCAGGGTAATGTATTGGGCCTATAGTCTACTGAGCATAGCCAACATGCAGGGTAATGTATTGGGCCTATAGTCTACTGAGCATAGCCAACATGCAGGGTAATGTATTGGGCCTATAGTCTACTGAGCATAGCCAACATGCAGGGGTAATGTATTGGGCCTATAGTCTACTGAGCATAGCCGATATGCAGGGGTAATGTATTGGGCCTATAGTCTACTGAGCATAGCCAATATGCAGGGGTAATGTATTGGGCCTATAGTCTACTGAGCATAGCCAATATGCAGGGGTAATGTATTGGGCCTATAGTCTACTGAGCATAGCCAATATGCAGGGTAATGTATTGGGCCTATAGTCTACTGGCATAGCCAACATGCAGGGTAATGTATTGGGCCTATAGTCTTACTGAGCATAGCCATATGCAGGGTAATGTATTGGGCCTATAGTTTACTGAGCATAGCCAACATGCAGGGTAATGTATTGGGCCTATAGTTTACTGAGCATAGCCAACATGCAGGGTAATGTATTGGGCCTATAGTCTACTGAGTATAGCCAATATGGGGTAATGTATTGGGCCTATAGTCTACTGAGCATAGCCAATATGCAGGGTAATGTATTGGGCCTATAGTCTACTGAGCATAGCCAATATGCAGGGTAATGTATTGGGCCTATAGTCTACTGAGCATAGCCAATATGCAGGGTAATGTATTGGGCCTATAGTCTACTGAGCATAGCCAACATGCAGGGTAATGTATTGGGCCTATAGTCTACTGAGTATAGCCAATATGCAGGGTAATGTATTGGGCCTATAGTCTACTGAGCATAGCCAACATGCAGGGTAATGTATTGAGATCATAGTCTACTTGGCACAGCCTTTAGTCTACTGAGCATAGCCAATATGCAGGGGTAATGTATTGGGCCTATAGTCTACTGAGCATAGCCAATATGCAGGGGTAATGTTATTGGGCCTATAGTCAGCCAATTTGGACTATTTTGTGCCTTGTCCAAATAAAATAGCCAACATGCAGGGTAATGTATTGGGCCTATAGTCTACTGAGCATAGCCAATATGCAGGGTAATGTATTGGGCCTATAGTCTACTGAGCATAGCCAATATGCAGGGTAATGTATTGGGCCTATAGTCTACTGAGCATAGCCAACATGCATAGCCAATATGCAGGGGTAATGTATTGGGCCTATAGTCTACTGAGCATAGCCAATATGCAGGGTAATGTATTGGGCCTATAGTCTACTGAGCATAGCCAATATGCAGGGTAATGTATTGGGCCTATAGTCTACTGAGCATAGCCAACATGCAGGGTAATGTATTGGGCCTATAGTCTACTGAGCATAGCCAACATGCAGGGTAATGTATTGGGCCTATAGTCTACTGAGCATAGCCAACATGCAGGGTAATGTATTGGGCCTAAGTATGCAGCCAATATGCAGGGATAATGTATTGGGCCTATAGTCTACTGAGCATAGCCAATATGCAGGGATAATGTATTGGGCCTATAGTCTACTGCTCAAACCTCATTGCTACAGAACTGTTTTTAATTGGTTATGTTTTTTTAAAGTCATGTTTAAAAATAATCAGAGCGGTAGATCTCAGCTTGCATTTTGACTCCGTGATCTTGACTCAGAAAAGGTTGGTGACCACTGTTGTAGAGTGTTAGAGACTTTCTCATTGGCTGTAGTATCAACTGGGGCGGCAGGGTAGCCTAGTGGTTAGAGCGTTGGACTAGTAACCGAAAGGTTAGACTCTCATTGGCTGTTAGAGACTCTCATTGGCTGTAGTACCAACTGGGGCGGCAGGGTAGCCTAGTGGTTAGAGCGTTGGACTAGTAACCGAAAGGTTAGACTCTCATTGGCTGTAGTATCAACTGTAAAGTGTTTTGAATCTTTCTATTCCAGGAACGACTAGAGAAACAGGAGACGGAGAAGAATAAAGGTAACAGTGCTGTTGGTAGTGGTAGTTGAGTGGTAGTGGTAGTGGTAGTTGAGTAGTAGTAGTAGTATCAGTAGTAGTGGTAGTAGCAGTATCAGTAGTAGTGGTAGCAGTATCAGTAGTAGCAGTAGTATCAGTAGTAGTGGTGGTAGCCGTAGTAGCAGTATCAGTAGTAGTATCAGTAGTAGTGGTAGCAGTAGTAGTAGTATCAGTAGTAGCAGTAGTAGCAGTATCAGTAGTAGCAGTAGTATTAGTAGTAGTATCAGTAGTAGTAGTGGTAGTTGAGTGGTAGTGGTAGTTGAGTAGTGGTAGTAGTGGTAGTGGTAGTAGCAGTAGTAGTAGTGGTAGTCGTAGTAGCAGTATCAGTAGTAGTCGTAGTAGCAGTATCAGTAGTAGTGGTAGTATCAGTAGTAGCAGTAGTATCAGTAGCAGTAGTAGTAGTAGCAGTATCAGTAGTAGCAGTATCAGTAGTAGTAGTAGCAGTATCAGTAGTATCAGTAGTAGTAGTAGCAGTATCAGTAGTATCAGTAGTAGTAGTATCAGTAGTAGCAGTAGCAGTAGTAGTAGCAGTAGTAGTAGTAGTAGTATCAGCAGTATCAGTAGTAGCAGTATCAGCAGTATCAGTAGTAGCAGTATCAGCAGTATCAGTAGTAGCAGTAGCAGTAGTAGTATCAGTAGTAGCAGTATCAATAGTATCAGTAGTATCAGTAGTATCAGTAGTAGTATCACAGCGTTTGTTAATTAAGTTCAATCTTGTCTTTGTTCAGTATTAAAGAGCACGTCAACTCAAGCAACGGCACCTGAAGAAACACAGGTGGATAAAGGTATGTTTTTATTACACTATAACCCAAGTTGATACCACACACTAATACCTTTGGGGCGGCAGGTAGCCTAGGGGTTAGAGCGTTAAAAACCTACAGTCATCATGGTGTTGGTTAGGTGTAGTACCTACAGTCGTCACGGTGGGGTGTAGTACCTACAGTCGTCACGGTGGGGTGTAGTACCTACAGTCCTCACGGTGGGGTGTAGTACCTACAGTCGTCACGGTGGGGTGTAGTACCTACAGTCGTCACGGTGGGGTGTAGTACCTACAGTCGTCACAATGTGGTGTAGTACCTACAGTCGTCACGGTGTGGTGTAGTACCTACAGTCGTCACGGTGTTGTATAGTACCTACAGTCGTCACGGTGGGGTGTAGTACCTACAGTCGTCACGGTGGGGTGTAGTACCTACAGTCGTCACGGTGGGGTGTAGTACCTACAGTCGTCACGGTGTGTGTACCTAGTACCTCACGGTGGGGTGTAGTACCTACAGTCGTCACGGTGGGGTGTAGTACCTACAGTCGTCACGGTGGGGTGTAGTACCTACAGTCGTCACGGTGGGGTGTAGTACCTACAGTCGTCACGGTGTTGTATAGTACCTACAGTCGTCACGGTGGGGTGTAGTACCTACAGTCGTCACGGTGGGGTGTAGTACCTACAGTCGTCACGGTGGGGTGTAGTACCTACAGTCGTCACGGTGGGGTGTAGTACCTACAGTCGTCACGGTGGGTGTAGTACCTAGTCGTCACGGTGGGGTGTAGTACCTACAGTACACGGTGTTGTATAGTCGTCACGGTGGGTGTAGTACCTACAGTCGTCACGGTGGGGTGTAGTACCTACAGTCGTCACGGTGGGGTGTAGTACCTACAGTCGTCACGGTGGGGTGTAGTACCTACAGTCACGGTGGGGTGTAGTACCTACAGTCGTCACGGTGGGGTGTAGTACCTACAGTCGTCACGGTGGGGTGTGTAGTACGGTGGGGTGTAGTACCTACAGTCGTCACGGTGGGGTGTAGTACCTACAGTCGTCACGGTGGGGTGTAGTACCTACAGTCGTCACGGTGGGGTGTAGTACCTACAGTCGTCACGGTGGGGTGTAGTACCTACAGTCGTCACGGTGGGGTGTAGTACCTACAGTCGTCACGGTGGGGTGTAGTACCTACAGTCGTCACGGTGGGGTGTAGTACCTACGGTGGGGTGTAGTACCTACAGTCGTCACGGTGGGGTGTAGTACCTACAGTCGTCACGGTGGGGTGTAGTACCTACAGTCGTCACGGTGTTGATACGGTGGGGTGTAGTACCTACAGTCGTCACGGTGTTGATACGGTGTTGTGTAGTACCTACAGTCGTCACGGTGTTGTATAGTACCTACAGTCGTCATGGTGTTGATACGGTGGGGTGTAGTACCTACAGTCGTCATGGTGTTGATACGGTGGTGGTGTAGTACCTACAGTCGTCATGGTGGGGTGTAGTACCTACAGTCGTCACGGTGGGGTGTAGTACCTACAGTCGTCACGGTGGGGTGTAGTACCTACAGTCCTCACGGTGGGGTGTAGTACCTACAGTCCTCACGGTGGGGTGTAGTACCTACAGTCGTCACGGTGGGGTGTAGTACCTACAGTCGTCACGGTGTGGTGTAGTACCTACAGTCGTCACGGTGTGGTGTAGTACCTACAGTCGTCACGGTGGGGTGTAGTACCTACAGTCGTCACGGTGTTGTATAGTACCTACAGTCGTCACGGTGGGGTGTAGTACCTACCGTCGTCACGGTGGGGTGTAGTACCTACCGTCGTCACGGTGGGGTGTAGTACCTACAGTCGTCACGGTGGGGTGTAGTACCTACAGTCGTCACGGTGGGGTGTAGTACCTACAGTCGTCACGGTGGGGTGTAGTACCTACAGTCGTCACGGTGGGGTGTAGTACCTACAGTCGTCACGGTGGGGTGTAGTACCTACAGTCGTCACGGTGGGGTGTAGTACCTACAGTCGTCACGGTGGGGTGTAGTACCTACAGTCGTCACGGTGGGGTGTAGTACCTACAGTCGTCACGGTGGGGTGTAGTACCTACAGTCGTCACGGTGGGGTGTAGTACCTACAGTCGTCACGGTGGGGTGTAGTACCTACAGTCGTCACGGTGGGGTGTAGTACCTACAGTCGTCACGGTGGGGTGTAGTACCTACAGTCGTCACGGTGTTGATACGGTGGGGTGTAGTACCTACAGTCGTCACGGTGTTGATACGGTGGGGTGTAGTACCTACAGTCGTCACGGTGTTGATACGGTGGGGTGTAGTACCTACAGTCGTCACTGTGTTGATACGGTGTTGTGTAGTACCTACAGTCGTCACGGTGTTGATACGGTGTTGTGTAGTACCTACAGTCGTCACGGTGTTGATACGGTGTTGTGTAGTACCTACAGTCGTCACGGTGTTGATACGGTGGGGTGTAGTACCTACAGTCGTCACGGTGTTGATACGGTGGGGTGTAGTACCTACAGTCGTCACGGTGTTGATACGGTGGGGTGTAGTACCTACAGTCGTCACGGTGTTGATACGGTGGGGTGTAGTACCTACAGTCGTCATGGTGTTGATACGGTGGTGTGTTTTACAGAGAAGGTCCAGAGGCTGCTGGAGGATCTATGGGTGTGTGTAGCTCCTCCCTCATCACACCTCCCTGGTATGTATTCAAGACGCATTGTAATGATGCCATGTGATATAATGGACCTCCCCTTGTTACAACAGACCAGAATATCATTATGTCTCTGTCTCACTCACAGCCAGGAGGAAACAGCAGTTAAAGGAGCACCTACAAGACCGCAGCACAGTTGAACCCCACAGACCTGACAGTGACCCACCAGGCCATGGACCCAGCAGGAACAGTGACCCGCTAGGACATGTACCCGGCAGGAACAGTGACCCGGCAGGCCCTGGACCCAGCAGGAACAGTGACCCTCCAGGCCATGGACCCAGCAGGAACAGTGACCCGCTAGGCCATGGACCCAGCAGGAACAGTGACCCGCTAGGCCCTGGACCCAGCAGGAACAGTGACCTGGCAGGCCCTGGACCCAGCAGGAACAGTGACCCTCCAGGCCATGGACCCAGCAGGAACAGTGACCCTCCAGGCCATGGACCCAGCAGGAACAGTGACCCTCCAGGCCATGGACCCAGCAGGAACAGTGACCCGGCAGGCCCTGGACCCAGCAGGAACAGTGACCCTCCAGGCCCTGGACCCAGCAGGAACAGTGACCCTCCAGGCCCTGGACCCAGCAGGAACAGTGACCCTCCAGGCCATGGACCCAGCAGGAACAGTGACCCGGCAGGCCATGGACCCAGCAGGAACAGTGACCCGCTAGGCCATGGACCCGGCAGGAACAGTGACCCACCAGGCCCTGGTCCCGGCAGGAACAGTGACCCACCAGGCCCTGGTCCCGGCAGGAACAATGACCCTCCAGGCCCTGGACCCAGCAGGAACATTGTCCCGCCAGGCCATAAACATAGTAGATCAGTTGAGGAGATCCTGGACTGGTTCAAGCCGCTGCCCCCTGTCCTCTCCCCCTTACCCTGGTCCTCAGCTCAGGAGAGGTTGGATGATGTCTTGGAGTCCAGAGCTCGAGGGACCAGATTTCCTCTAGAGAACAGAAACCAGTCTGTCTACACTACAGGACCAGCCAATCAAACAGCAGGACAGCAGCCTGGACCAGCCAATCAGACAGCAGGACAGAAAACTGGACCAGCCAATCAGACAGCAGGACAGAAAACTGGACCAGCCAATCAGATGGCCCTTGTGTTGTCAGGACAACAACCTGCAGACTCCTCAGTGGAACTACCATCAGACAGAATTAATTTTACTCCGAGAGAAAGCCCTGTTTCAGACAGCACTAATTCTACTCTGAGAAAAAGCCCTGATCTGGCCACAGGGACCTCAGGAGAGACCGAGAGGAACAGTGTGGCTGTCTGTGAACAGGAAGACATGCAGGTAGAACCAGCTGCTGAAACCATCCAGTCCCCGTCAGGAGAGACTCAAACCTCCTCTAATGATCTACCTTACTTTACCAAAACCACAGAGTGTCTCCCAAACTCAGTAGAGCAACCAGGCAACCTCTCTGTCCATACTGGGGCCGTTCAGACCTCATTCACCCGGACGCAAGGAGAAGAAGTGCAGGACTTCTCACCAGACATGACAGAGATGGATGTTGAGACTAACCCGTGTTATAATGGCTGTGTCTTGGCGGGTCAGAGCATCAACCACGGGGACTCGGAGAAAGTAGAAAGCATTAAAGATCAGTCAGGAGAGGCCAGCGTGTCTCAAACTCCCTCCACTAAACAGCTGGAACCCAGTCTTCTGGTTGAGTGTTCTGCGGAGACAGTGACTGGTCCAGAACAACTGACTGAATGGGCTCCTAACACTCAATGTAACACCACTGATCAGAAAGCAGCTCCTCAAGCATGTCCCCATAAACAAGACAAGTTGTTTACAGGCCAGGAATCAGATAAAGACGATGAAGAGGGTTTCTCTTGGAAACAGGTTGGTGATGTACTGTTCCCTCCCAGTCACCCTACAGAAAGACTGGCCTCCCCCAGTCACCCTACAGAAGGACTGGCCTCCCCCAGTCACCCTACAGAAAGACTGGCCTCCCCCAGTCACCCTACAGAAGGACTGGCCTCCCCCAGTCACCCTACAGAAGGACTGGCCTCCCCCAGTCACCCTACAGAAGGACTGGCCTCCCCAGTCAGTCACACCCTACAGAAGGACTGGCCTCCCCAGTCACCCTACAGAAGGACTGGCCTCCCCCAGTCACCCTACAGAAGGACTGGCCTCCCCCAGTCACCCTACAGAAGGACTGGCCTCCCACAGTCACCCTACAGAAGGACTGGCCTCCCCCAGTCACCCTACAGAAGGACTGGCCTCCCACAGTCACCCTACAGAAGGACTGGCCTCCCACAGTCACCCTACAGAAAGACTGGCCTCCCCAGTCACCCTACAGAAGGACTGGCCTCCCCCAGTCACCCTACAGAAGGACTGGCCTCCCCCAGTCACCCTACAGAAGGACTGGCCTCCCACAGTCACCCTACAGAAGGACTGGCCTCCCACAGTCACCCTACAGAAGGACTGGCCTCCCCCAGTCACCCTACAGAAGGACTGGCCTCCCCCAGTCACCCTACAGAAGGACTGGCCTCCCCCAGTCACCCTACAGAAGGACTGGCCTCCCCAGTCACCCTACAGAAGGACTGGCCTCCCCAAATCACCCTAAAGAAGGACTGAAGGATGTAGGTATAGTATCAACAGTCATCACGGTGCATTCTGGGACAGAGGAATCATCATCTGAACAGAAGTCTCTGGCACCTCTGACAAAAACAAGTGTCCACATCTCTCCTGCCAGTTTAACGAGCTCTGTAAAGAACGTAGAGGACTGTACTACAACATCTGAAATCCATGAAGACATCCGGGTAACAAAACCCAATGCTCAGAGTAGCAGAAACCATACAGTTTGCAAGAGGTTACATAGTCCCATATGTCTTTCCCCTGTGGTGAACGTGAAGCTCCTGAGATCTGGTACACAACCGAAGAGGATGAATGGAAGGAAAGATGCTGAAGACCCAGGGTCTGACGTTAGGAATCCACCGTCTCCTACAGAGTTACAGAGTGACGAGCCTTCGAACAACGGGATGCTGAAAGATTGTGATCGCCCAGTCCATGTTCTACAACACCAGGATATGAAAGCTGACCGTAAGCGTCCCACCACCACCGACTGCATCTCTGAGTCGAGGTCTGAGTCCCAGCTGACAGATGAAGGGTCTGAGAAACTAGGTGGGAAAGACAAGACTGAGACGATCAGTACTAGAAGTGGGCGTGTCAGGAAGAGTCTTGTTAGATCAAACGCAGTCCAAACCAGCTCAGGGAAAGACGGCGCAGCTCCCAGGGACGGCGCGGCTCCCAGGGACGGCGCGGCTCCCAGGGACGGCCAGCAAACGACCACCCTTTCATGTAAAGTTATTATTGAAAGACTCAGCCCTGACATGAGTGAAGGGATCAAGCCAGCAGCCTTGCCTGTGGGCCACTCCCCAGAACCTACAGAACCTACAGCAGTCTTGCCTGTGGGCCATTCCCCAGAACGTACATGGAAAGTTCCCATTGGGAAGGTTCGCTTTGAAATGGGTCCTCCTCTACCTCCTCTTCTGATGCCTCTCACTGTAACTCCTCCGAGACCGGTAAAACCTGGCAATCCAAGACAGGTGATTGGTAAACTGTCCTTTCCCTCACCAATGGAAGGGCCTGTTTCCCCTGTGGGGTCCCAAACAGCACCTGATGGTCAGATGTTGAGCTCCCCGTCTCGAACCACCCCTTCCTCACCACTACAGTTTGGTTCAGCCACTCCTAAACACGCTGTTCCTGTTCCAGGGAGACTCCTGCCTTCAGCCCCTCCTCTTCCTCCACTAGTCCCGCCCAGGAGAACTCCATGAGGATTCTAGACAGCATGTATCCAGAACTGTCTGCCCGTGCCTGGACTCTCGGTATCCTCCGAGGAAACCTCTCTATGTCTTCTGCTGAGACGGGGACCACACCTTCCAGCTCTGTCAGTCAGATATCTGGCTTCAAAACCATCAACTCCTCGTCCACAGCTTTCACCAAAACAGAGCAAAGAGGGAAGCGAAGTGGAGTCAACATGCTTCTACCAAAGAGTGCCAAAAGACTGAGGCTGGATAACTGCTCCCCCGGCCCTGCTGGGGCGACGGCCGGCCCTGCTGCGAAGGGGATATCATCCACGACATCAGCCAGTCCTGACCCACTACTCAGGACACCTCAACATGGGAGTTCTTCACAGCCTACAGAGAAGGAGAAACTGGTTGGGAAACCAGCAGGTGAAGCCTCCATATCCCAGGCCTTAGAGAAGGAGAAACTGTTTGGGAAACCAGCAGGTGAAGCCTCCATATCCCAGGCCTTAGAGAAGCAGAAATTGGTTGGGAAAGCAGCAGGCGAAGCCTCCATATCCCAGGCCTTAGAGAAGATAGCAGCCCAGTGTTTTGACCTGTTGCCTGTCATCAAGAGTCACCTGTTTGTTGGGAATCTGTCTAGGAAGCCTGTGTTACGGGATGAGGAGAAGGAGGTCCTCTCTGAGTTCTCAGACAATCAGGTTAGTCACGAACAGCTTTGCCTACATAGCATATTTACCGTAGGATCTTTTAAAGGCATGCTTCTGGAGTAGAGGTCGGCCGATTATGATTTTTCACCGCCGATGCCGATTATTGGAGGACCAAAAAAGCCGATACCGATTAATCGGCCAAATTTTATTTATTTATTTATTTGTAATAATGACAATTACAACAATACTGAATTAACACTTATTTTAACCTCTAGCGTCGAGCAATCCCGTATCCGGGAGCGTAATCATAGTCTCAAGCTCATTACCATAACGCAACGTTTCCTATTCATGAAAATCGCAAATGAAATGAAATAAATATATTGAAACACAAGCTTAGCCTTTTGTTAACAACAGTGTCATCTCAGATTTTCAAAATATGCTTTAACCAAAGCTACACAAGCATTTGTGTAAGAGTATTGATAGCCTAACATTTTAAGAAAAGCATTCAAATAAAATCATTTACCTTTGAAGAACTTCGGATGTTTTCAATGACGAGACTCTCAGTTAGATAGCAAATGTTCATTTTTTCCAAAAATATTATTTGTGTAAGAGAAATAGCTCCGTTTTGTTAATCACGTTTGGCTAAGAAAAAAAAACGAAAATGCAGTCACTTAAAACGCCGAACTTTTTTCCAAATTAGCTCCATAATATCGACAGAAACATGGCAAACGTTGTTTAGAATCAATCCTCAAGGTGTTTTTACCATATCTATTCGATGATCTATCAGTGGTGGCAGCTGGCTTCTCATCAGAAGACAACGGAAAAATACTGCAGCTGGAGATTACACAATAATTGCAACGGAGGACACCAAGCGACCACCTGGTAAATGTAGTCTCTTAGGGTCAATCTTCCAATGATATGCCTACAAATACGTCACAATGCTGCAGACACCTTGGGGAAAACGTGGAAAAGGTAAGCTGACTCCTAGCTCCTCCACAGCCATATAAGGAGTCATTGCCATGAGGCGGTTTCAAAAAATGCGGCACTTCCTGATTGTATTTTTATCTGGGTTTTTTCTGTAACATCAGTTCTGTGGCACTCACAGACAATATCTTTGCAGTTTTGGAAACTTCAAGAGTGTTTTCTTTCCAAAGCTGTCAATTATATGCATAGTCGATCTTGTTTAAAACGGGAATGTTTTTCATCCAAAAATTAAAACAGCGCCCCCTATATCGAAGAAGTTAACTTAATATAATATATCAATAAAATCAATTTAGCCTCAAGTAAATAATGAAACATGTTCAATTTGGTTTAAATAATGCAAAAACAAAGGGTTGGAGAAGAAAGTAAAAGTGCAATATGTGCCATGTAAAAAAGCTAACGTTTCTGTTCCTTGCTCAGAACATGAGAACATATGAAAGCCGGTGGTTCCTTTTAACATGAGTCTTCAATATTCCCAGGTAAGAAGTTTTAGGTTGTAGTTGTTATTAGAGGAATTATAGGACTATTTCCCTCTATACCATTTGTATTTCATTAACCTTTGACTATTGGATGTTCTTATAGGCACTTTAATATTGCCAGTGTAACAGTATAGCTTCCGTCCCTGGGCTCGAACCAGCAACACTACGACAACAGCCACCATCGAAGCAGCGTTACCCATGCAGAGCAAGGGGAACAACTACTAGAAGGCTCAGAGCGAGTGATGTTTGAAACGCTATTAGTGTGCGCTAACTAGCTAGCCATTTCACTTCGGTTACACCAGCCTCATCTCGGGAGTTGATAGGCTTGAAGTCATAAACAGCGCAATGCTTGACGCACAACGAAGAGCTGCTGGAAAAACGCACGAAAGTGCTGTTTGAATGAATGTTTACGCGCCTGCTTCTGCCTACCACCGCTCAGTCAGAAACTTAGATGCTTGTATGATTGTATGCTCAGTCAGATTATATGCAACGCAGGACACGCTAGATAATATCTAGTAATATCATCAACCATGTGTAGTTAACTAGTGATTATGGTTGATTGTTTTTTATAAGATAAGTTTAATGCTAGCTAGCAACTTACCTTGGCTTACTGCATTCGCGTAACAGGCAGGCTCCTCGTGGAGTGCAATGAGAGGCAGGTGGTTAGAGCGTTGGACTAGTTAACTGTAAGGTTGCAAGATTGGATCCCCCGAGCTGACAAGGTGAAAATCTGTCGTTCTGCCCCTGAACGAGGCAGTTAACCCACCGTTCCTAGGCCGTCATTGAAAATAAGAATGTGTTCTTAACTGACTTGCCTGGTTACATAAAGGTCTAAATGAAAACTTGAAATCGGCCCTAATTAATCGGCCATTCCGATTTAATCGGTCGACCTCTATTCTGGATTTTGTCAATGAGACCCTTTATCGACTTCCCCAGAGTCAGATGAACTCGTGGATACCATTTTTATGTCTCCGTGCAGTTTGAACGTAGTTGCTAACTAGCGTTAGCATAATGACTAGAAGTCTATGGTATCTGCTAGCAGAGATCCTAAAGTATCCCTTTAATTTGTAGACAGTAACACCTCTTACATGGCTGTCCTGTGAATCATTGGTACATGGCTGTCCCGTGAATCACTGGTACATGGTTGTCCTGTGAATCATTGGTACATGGCTGTCCCGTGAATCACTGGTACATGGCTGTCCTGTGAATCACTGGTACATGGCTGTCCTGTGAATCATTGGTATATGGCTGTCCTGTGAATCATTGGTACATGGTTGTCCTGTGAATCATTGGTACATGGTTGTCCTGTGAATCATTGGTACATGGTTGTCCTGTGAATCATTGGTACATGGCTGTCCTGTGAATCATTGGTACATGGCTGAATCATTGGTACATGGTTGTCCTGTGAATCATTGGTACATGGTTGTCCTGTGAATCATTGGTACATGGCTGTCCTCTTGGTGAATCATTGTTCTTGGTACATGGCTGTCCTGTGAATCGTTGGTACATTGGGTACATGGCTGTCCTGTGAATCATTGGTACATGGCTGTCCTGTGAATCGTTGGTACATGGCTGTCCTGTGAATCGTTGGTACATGGCTGTCCTGTGAATCGTTGGTACATGCCTGTCCTGTGAATCGTTGGTACATGGCTGTCCTGTGAATCATTGGTACATGGATGTCCTGTGAATCATTGGTACATGGTTGTCCTGTGAATCATTGGTACATGGCTGTCCTGTGAATCATTGGTACATGGTTGTCCTGTGAATCATTGGTACATGGCTGTCCTGTGAATCATTGGTACATGGCTGTCCTGTGAATCATTGGTACATGGTTGTCCTGTGAATCATTGGTACATGGTTGTCCTGTGAATCATTGGTACATGGTTGTCCTGTGAATCATTGGTACATGGTTGTCCTGTGAATCATTGGTACATGGTTGTCCTGTGAATCATTGGTACATGGTTGTCCTGTGAATCATTGGTACATGGTTGTCCTGTGAATCATTGGTACATGGTTGTCCTGTGAATCATTGGTACATGGTTGTCCTGTGAATCATTGGTACATGGCTGTCCTGTGAATCATTGGTACATGGCTGTCCTGTGAATCATTGGTACATGGCTGTCCTGTGAATCATTGGTACATGGCTGTCCTGTGAATCATTGGTACATGGCTGTCTTGTGAATCGTTGGTACATTGCTGTCCTGTGAATCATTGGTACATGGTACTGTCCTGTGAATCATTGGTACATGGTGTCCTGTGAATCATTGGTACATGGCTGTCCTGTGAATCATTGGTACATGGCTGTCCTGTGAATCATTGGTACATGGCTGTCCTGTGAATCATTGGTACATGGCTGTCCTGTGAATCATTGGTACATGGCTGTCCTGTGAATCATTGGTACATGGCTGTCCTGTGAATCATTGGTGCTGTGAATCATTGGTACATGGCTGTCCTGTGAATCATTGGTACTGTGAATCATTGGTACATGGCTGTCCTGTGAATCGTTGGTACATTGCTGTCCTGTGAATCATTGGTACTGTGAATCATTGGTACATGGCTGTCCTGTGAATCATTGGTACTGTGAATCATTGGTACATGGCTGTCCTGTGAATCATTGGTACATGGCTGTCTTGTGAATCGTTGGTACATTGCTGTCCTGTGAATCATTGGTACTGTGAATCATTGGTACATGGCTGTCCTGTGAATCATTGGTACTGTGAATCATTGGTACATGGCTGTCCTGTGAATCATTGGTACATGGCTGTCTTGTGAATCGTTGGTACATTGCTGTCCTGTGAATCATTGGTACTGTGAATCATTGGTACATGGCTGTCCTGTGAATCATTGGTACATGGCTGTCTTGTGAATCGTTGGTACATTGCTGTCCTGTGAATCATTGGTACATGGCTGTCCTGTGAATCATTGGTGCTGTGAATCATTGGTACATGGCTGTCCTGTGAATCATTGGTACTGTGAATCATTGGTACATGGCTGTCCTGTGAATCATTGGTACTGTGAATCATTGGTACATGGCTGTCCTGTGAATCGTTGGTACATTGCTGTCCTGTGAATCATTGGTACTGTGAATCATTGGTACATGGCTGTCCTGTGAATCATTGGTACTGTGAATCATTGGTACATGGCTGTCCTGTGAATCATTGGTACATGGCTGTCCTGTGAATCATTGGTACTGTGAATCATTGGTACATGGCTGTCTTGTGAATCGTTGGTACATTGCTGTCCTGTGAATCATTGGTACTGTGAATCGTTGGTACATGGCTGTCCTGTGAATCGTTGGTACATGGCTGTCCTGTGAATCATTGGTACTGTGAATCATTGGTACATGGCTGTCCTGTGAATCATTGGTACTGTGAATCATTGGTACATGGCTGTCCTGTGAATCATTGGTACTGTGAATCATTGGTACATTGCTGTCCTGTGAATCATTGGTACATTGCTGTCCTGTGAATCATTGGTACATTGCTGTCCTGTGAATCATTGGTACATGGCTGTCCTGTGAATCATTGGTACATGGCTGTCCTGTGAATCATTGGTACTGTGAATCGTTGGTACATTGCTGTCCTGTGAATCATTGGTACTGTGAATCATTGGTACATGGCTGTCCTGTGAATCATTGGTACTGTGAATCATTGGTACATTGCTGTCCTGTGACTTGTCAGCCTCTGGCAGATGATCTGATGTTGGTGATGCTGACTAAGCTGAAGACTGAGAGGACTGAGCTGCCTGGGTCTCACCTCCAGGCTCTGGTTAGAGTCTACACTGCTCTGTGCCGACGGAGGAGGGACTGGGACAGAGCACATATCCTGGCCTACAGCATCCTTAGAGAAGGTAACATATCCTGGCCTATGGCGTCCTTAGCATCCTTAGAGAAAGTACGGCGTCCTTAGAGAAGGTAGCACATCCTGGCCTACAGCATCCTTAGAGAAGGTAGCACATTCTGGCCTACAGCATCCTTAGAGAAGGTAACACATCCTGGCCTACAGCATCCTTAGAGAAGGTAACACATCCTGTTCTACAGCGTCCTTAGAGAAGGTAACACATCCTGGCCTACAGTGTCCTTAGAGAAGGTAGCACATCCTGGTCTACAGCATCTTTAGAGAAGGTAGCACATCCTGGTCTACAGCATCTTTAGAGAAGGTAGCACATCCTGGTCTACAGTATCCTTAGAGAAGGTAGCATATCCTGGCCTACAGCATCCTTAGAGAAAGTACGGCGTCCTTAGAGAAGGTAGCACATCCTGGCCTACAGCATCCTTAGAGAAGGTAGCACATCCTGGCCTACAGCATCCTTAGAGAAGGTAACACATCCTGTTCTACAGTATCCTTAGAGAAGGTAACACAACCTGGCCTACGGCGTCCTTAGAGAAGGTAACACATCCTGTTCTACAGTATCCTTAGAGAAGGTAGCACATCCTGGCCTACGGCGTCCTTAGAGAAGGTAACACATCCTGGCCTATGGCGTCCTTAGAGAAGGTAGCACATCCTGGCCTACAGCATCCTTAGAGAAGGTAGCACATCCTGGCCTATGGCGTCCTTAGAGAAGGTAACACATCCTGGCCTACGGCGTCCTTAGAGAAGGTAACACATCCTGGCCTATGGCGTCCTTAGAGAAGGTAACATGGCTTCATTGAATAGCTTGAGTTGACTGATGTCACGTGACTTCACGGCTTGAGTTGACTGACGTCACGTGACTTCAACTTGAGTTGACTGACGTCACGTGACTTCAGCTTGAGTTGACATGGTTTCTGTTGTTGTTTCCCCCAGATTTCCCTGAGTCGACCAAGCTGGTTCTGTTCATGGTGACCACATGGCCCAATGTGTTCTCCTGCAGGACTGTAGTGTGCCAGGCCATCCACACGGTCACCAAGGTCAAAGCTCACGGAGAGGTGCTCCACTGCCTAACTGCTTACCTGGGATGGGAGAAGGTATGGCATCTCTGTAATCTTGGTCTGTGGTCATGAACAGGTTTATGGATCTGCTGTTGTCTCTGTAATCTTGGTCTGTGGTCATGAACAGGTTTATGGATCTACTGTTGTCTCTGTAATCTTGGTCTGTGGTCATGAACAGGTTTATGGATCTACTGTTGTCTCTGTAATCTTGGTCTGTGGTCAAACAGGTTTATGGATCTTGTTGTCTCTGTAATCTTGGTCTGTGGTCATGAACAGGTTTATGGATCTGCTGTTGTCTCTGTAATCTTGGTCTGTGGTCATGAACAGGTTTATGGATCTGCTGTTGTCTCTGTAATCTTGGTCTGTGGTCATGAACAGGTTTATGGATCTGCTGTTGTCTCTGTAATCTTGGTCTGTGGTCATGAGGTTTTATGGATCTACTGTTGTCTCTGTAATCTTGGTTTGTGGTCATGAACAGGTTTATGGATCTGCTGTTGTCTCTGTAATCTTGGTCTGTGGTCATGAGGTTTTATGGATCTGCTGTTGTCTCTGTAATCTTGGTTTGTGGTCATGAACAGGTTTATGGATCTGCTGTTGTCTCTGTAATCTTGGTCTGTGGTCATGAACAGGTTTATGGATCTGCTGTTGTCTCTGTAATCTTGGTCTGTGGTCATGAACAGGTTTATGGATCTACTGTTGTCTCTGTAATCTTGGTCTGTGGTCATGAGGTTTTATGGATCTGCTGTTGTCTATTGGTCTCCGCCTTTTGATCAATTAACAGAGGGAAGAGTTGTCAGTATTCCCGTCCCTGAGAAGGCCATTTCCTGTTTGTGTATTGTGAAGTTTGGCGTAACATCTGTTGGGACTTCATGCCATGTCTGTGTCTCCCAGAGTCCTCCTGGTGACGTGGATCAGTTGGTGTCCCGCACGTTGACGTCCGTCAGAGCTGCAGCTGAGATGAGCTTCCAGAAACACCCGCGACAGGGACAGGACCTGAACCCCGTTGCCTGGCAACACGTCTTCACCCTGGAGCTGCTCTGCTCTCATACACACTGGGAGTGGACCCATGACAACCTACTGAGGTAGAAAGCAGGCCTTGCTATTGGTTGTTGTTGACAGCCACAGCTAGACTGAAATCCACCAGCTAACAAAACAATGAAGACCAGATGCATACGTTTAGTAAACTCTTTTAATGTCATTATGACCGTCCAGATAAATATTAATCTAGCTAGACAGCATGTGTGGGGGGGGGGGCGTTGAAGATGGTTAGATAATGTATGTAGCTAACTCAGCCAGTTAGATAATGTATGTAACTAACTCAGCCAGTTAGATAATGTATGTAGCTAACTCAGCCAGTTAGATAATGTATGTAGCTAACTCAGCCAGTTAGATAATGTATGTAGCTAACTCAGCCAGTTAGATAATGTATGTAGCTAACTCAGCCAGTTAGATAATGTATGTAGCTAACTCAGCCAGTTAGATAATGTATGTAGCTAACTCAGCCAGTTAGATAATGTATGTAACTAATTCAGCCAGTTAGATAATGTATGTAGCTAACTCAGCCAGTTAGATAATGTATGTAGCTAACTCAGCCAGTTAGATAATGTATGTAGCTAACTCAGCCAGTTAGATAATGTATGTAACTAACTCAGCCAGTTAGATAATGTATGTAACTAACTCAGCCAGTTAGATAATGTATGTAACTAACTCAGCCAGTTAGATAATGTATGTAGCTAACTCAGCCAGTTAGATAATGTATGTAACTAACTCAGCCAGTTAGATAATGTATGTAGCTAACTCAGCCAGTTAGATAATGTATGTAGCTAACTCAGCCAGTTAGATAATGTATGTAACTAACTCAGCCAGTTAGATAATGTATGTAACTAACTCAGCCAGTTAGATAATGTATGTAACTAACTCAGCCAGTTAGATAATGTATGTAGCTAACTCAGCCAGTTAGATAATGTATGTAGCTAACTCAGCCAGTTAGATAATGTATGTAACTAACTCAGCCAGTTAGATAATGTATGTAACTAACTCAGCCAGTTAGATAATGTATGTAACTAACTCAGCCAGTTAGATAATGTATGAGCTAACTCAGCCAGTTAGATAATGTATGTAGCTAACTCAGCCAGTTAGATAATGTATGAACTAACTCAGCCAGTTAGATAATGTATGTAGCTAACTCAGCCAGTTAGATAATGTATGTAGCTAACTCAGCCAGTTAGATAATGTATGTAACTAACTCAGCCAGTTAGATAATGTATGTAACTAACTCAGCCAGTTAGATAATGTATGTAACTAACTCAGCCAGTTAGATAATGTATGTAGCTAACTCAGCCAGTTAGATCATGTATGGAAAACTCAGCCAGTTAGATAATGTATGTAGCTAACTCAGCCAGTTAGATAATGTATGTAACTAACTCAGCCAGTTAGATAATGTATGTAGCTAACTCAGCCAGTTAGATAATGTATGTAACTAACTCAGCCAGTTAGATAGCTTTTCCCGGATGTATGTAACTAACTCAGCCAGTTAGATAATGTATGTAACTAACTCAGCCAGTTAGATAATGTATGTAACTAACTCAGCCAGTTAGATAATGTATGTAGCTAACTCAGCCAGTTAGATAATGTATGTAGCTAACTCAGCCAGTTAGATAATGTATGTAGCTAACTCAGCCAGTTAGATCATGTATGTAACTAACTCAGCCAGTTAGATAATGTATGTAGCTAACTCAGCCAGTTAGATAATGTATATAACTAACTCAGCCAGTTAGATAATGTATGTAGCTAACTCAGCCAGTTAGATAATGTATGTAGCTAACTCAGCCAGTTAGATAATGTATGTAACTAACTCAGCCAGTTAGATAATGTATGTAACTAACTCAGCCAGTTAGATAATGTATGTAACTAACTCAGCCAGTTAGATAATGTATGTAACTAACTCAGCCAGTTAGATAATGTATGTAACTAACTCAGCCAGTTAGATAATGTATGTAACTAACTCAGCCAGTTAGATAATGTATGTAGCTAACTCAGCCAGTTAGATAATGTATGTAGCTAACTCAGCCAGTTAGATAATGTATGTCAGCTAACTCAGCCAGTTAGATAATGTATGGCTAACTCAGCCAGTTAGATAATGTATGTAACTAACTCAGCCAGTTAGATAATGTTGCAGCTAACTCAGCCAGTTAGATAATGTATGTAGCTAACTCAGCCAGTTAGATAATGTATGTAACTAACTCAGCCAGTTAGATAATGTATTAACTAACTCAGCCAGTTAGATAATGTATGTAACTAACTCAGCCAGTTAGATAATGTATGTAACTAACTCAGCCAGTTAGATAATGACATGTAACAACTCAGCCAGTTAGATAATGTATGTAGCTAACTCAGCCAGTTAGATAATGTATGTAGCTAACTCAGCCTGTTAGATAATGTAGTAGCTAACTCAGCCAGTTAGATAATGTATGTAGCTAACTCAGCCAGTTAGATAATGTATGACAACTAACTCAGCCAGTTAGATAATGTATGTAACTAACTCAGCCAATTAGCCCCATTTGACTGCAGATGTCACTTTTTAGGTGACCTCACCAAATTCACACAGAAATGCGAGTTATAGATCTGTCATTTATCATTGAAAGCCAGTCTAAGAAGAGGTAGATCTGTTCTATGTCACTATTTCTATGCAATCCGGGCTTAAGTTCTTTTTTTAATTTACCTTACGGTTTTGTACAGGCTGTAAACAGTTATGGAAAATATAGTTCTAGAAAAGATACAGCGATTTAGATGGTACAATGATTCTCTACACTATACAGTCAGGCCAAAATTTTGAGAATGACACAAATATTAATTTCCACAAAGTTTGCTGCTTCAGTGTCTTTAGATATTTCTGTCAGATGTTACTGTGGAATACTGAAGTATAATTACAAGTATTTCATAAGTGTCAAAAGGCTTTTATTGACAATTACATGAAGTTGATGCAAAGTGTCAATATTTGCAGTGTTGACCCTTCTTTTTCAAGACCTCTGCAATCCACCCTGGCATGCTGTCAATTAACTTCTGGGCCACATCCTGACTGATGGCAGCCCATTCTTGCATAATCAATGCTTGGAGTTTGTCAGAATTTGTGGGTTTGTGTTTGTCCACCCGCCTCTTGAGGATTGACCACAAGGTCTCAATGGGATTAAGGTCTAGGGAGTTTCCTGGCCATGGACCCAAAATATCGATGTTTTGTTCCCCGAGCCACTTAGTTATCACTTTTGCCTTATGGCAAGGTGCTCCATCATGATGGAAAAGGCTTTGTTCGTCACCAAACTGTTCCTGGATGGTTGGGAGAAGGTGCTCTCGAAGGATGTGTTGGTACTATTCTTTATTCATGGCTTACTGTTGGCATGACACAGGACTGATGGTAAGCGCTCACCTCGTCTTCTCCGGACAAGCTTTTCCCGGATGCCCCAAACAATGGGAAAGGGGATTCATCAGAGAAAACGACTTTACCTCAGTCCTCAGCAGTCCAATCCCTGTACCTTTTGCAGAATATCAGTCTGTCCCTGATGTTTTTTCTGGAGAGAAGTGGCGTCTTTGCTGCCCTTCTTGACACCAGGCCATCCTCCAAAAGTCTTCGCCTCACTTTGCGTGCAGATGCACTCACACCTGCCTGCTGCCATTCCTGAGCAATCCGATAAATGGTTGATTAATCTTACTGACAGCAATATCCTTGCCTGTGAAGCCCTTTTTGTGCAAAGCAATGATGACGGCACGTGTTTCCTTGCAGGTAACCATGGTTGACAGAGAAAGAACAATGATTCCAAGCACCACCCTCCTTTTGAAGCTTCAAGTCTGTTATTCGAACTCAATCAGCATGACAGAGTGATCTCCAGCCTTGTCCTCATCAACACTCACACCTGTGTTAATGAGATAATCATGATGTCAGCTGGTCCTTTTGTAGCAGGGCTGAAATGCAGTGGAAATGTTTTTTTTGGGGGGGGATTCAGTTAATTTGCATGGCAAAGAGGGACTTTGCAATGAATTGCAATTCATCTGATCACTTCATTACATTATGCAGACTTTGAAAATTAATATCTGTCATTCTCAAAACTTTCAGCCAAAACCTGTATTTATCACCATATCAGTCAGTGGAGATGGAGACATGACAGACTGTAGACAGTAGATACAGTATGTAGGAGTGTGTTTATCAGTCAGATAGAGACAACATGACAGACTGTAGACAGTAGATACAGTATGTAGGAGTGTGTTTATCAGTCAGATAGAGACATGACAGACTGAAGACAGTAGATACAGTATGTAGGAGTGTGTTTATCAGTCAGATAGAGACATGACAGACTGAAGACAGTAGATACAGTATGTAGGAGTGTGTTTATCAGTCAGATAGAGACATGACAGACTGAAGACAGTAGATACAGTATGTAGGAGTGTGTTTATCAGTCAGATAGAGACATGACAGACTGAAGACAGTAGATACAGTATGTAGGAGTGTGTTTATCAGTCAGATAGACAACATGACAGACTGAAGACAGTAGATACAGTATGTAGGAGTGTGTTTATCAGTCAGATAGAGACAACATGACAGACTGTAGACAGTAGATACAGTATGTAGGAGTGTGTTTATCAGTCAGATAGACAACATGACAGACTGAAGACAGTAGATACAGTATGTAGGAGTGTGTTTATCAGTCAGATAGAGACAACATGACAGACTGAAGACAGTAGATACAGTATGTAGGAGTGTGTTTATCAGTCAGAGACAACATGACAGACTGAAGACAATAGATACAGTATGTAGGAGTGTGTTTATCAGTCAGAGACAACATGACAGACTGAAGACAGTAGATACAGTATGTAGGAGTGTGTTTATCAGTCAGAGACAACATGACAGACTGAAGACAGTAGATACAGTATGTAGGAGTGTGTTTATCAGTCAGAGACAACATGACAGACTGTAGACAGTAGATACAGTATGCAGGAGTGTGTTTATCAGTCAGATAGAGACAACATGACAGACTGTAGACAGTAGATACAGTATGTAGGAGTGTGTTTATCAGTCAGATAGAGACAACATGACAGACTGTAGACAGTAGATACAGTATGTAGGAGTGTGTTTATCAGTCAGAGACAACATGACAGACTGAAGACAGTAGATACAGTATGTAGGAGTGTGTTTATCAGTCAGAGACAACATGACAGACTGTAGACAGTAGATACAGTATGTAGGAGTGTGTTTATCAGTCAGAGACAACATGACAGCCTGAAGACAGTATGTAGGAGTGTTTATCAGTCAGAGACAACATGACAGACTGAAGACAGTAGATACAGTATGTAGGAGTGTGTTTATCAGTCAGAGACAACATGACAGCCTGAAGACAGTATGTAGGAGTGTTTATCAGTCAGAGACAACATGACAGACTGAAGACAGTAGATACAGTATGTAGGAGTGTGTTTATCAGTCAGAGACAACATGACAGACTGAAGACAGTAGATACAGTATGTAGGAGTGTGTTTATCAGTCTGAGGTGTGTTGTTGTGTTTAAAGTACAGAGCTGTGGCCGATCATGAACTCCTGGGTGACCCAGCCCAGGTCCAGACAAACACCCATCCAGGATATCACTGTGGCTGCGGTCCTCAGACTCATAGGTGGGTGCTGTTTTGTTTGTCTACAATTTTCTTTCATGAAACACTTTCTTTAAAAAAATTGTATATATATAATTTGAACTGACCATTGACGTGTAACCATGACAACCACCTCGTTTAGGGCGCCTCGGGCGGCTCGGGATAAAGGAGAGATGCGGCTCGTCTGTGAAGAACATCGCCAGGGTCATCAACACATTCGCCGGACACGGACAGGCAGAAGGTAACCGTCTACTGGGGTAGTGGTTAGAGTGGAGGGCCGGCAGCGTAGCCTAGTGGTTAGAGTGGAGGGGCGGCAGGGTAGCCTAGTGGTTAGAGTGGAGGGGCGGCAGGGTCATCAACACATTCAGCGTAGCCTAGTGGTTAGAGTGGAGGGCCAGACACGGACAGCCAGAAGGTACCCGTTAGAGTGGAGGGCGGCAGCGTAGCCTAGTGGTTAGAGTGGAGGGCGGCAGCGAGCCTAGTGGTTAGAGGGGAGGGCAGTGGCAGCGTAGCCTAGTGGTTAGAGTGGAGGGCCGGCAGCGTAGCCTAGTGGTTAGAGTGGAGGGGCGGCAGCGTAGCCTAGTGGTTAGAGTGGAGGGCCGGCAGCGTAGCCTAGTGGTTAGAGTGGAGGGCCGGCAGCGTAGCCTAGTGGTTAGAGTGGAGGGCCGGCAGCGTAGCCTAGTGGTTAGAGTGGGGGGACGGCAGGGTAGCCTAGTGGTTAGAGTGGAGGGCCGGCAGCGTAGCCTAGTGGTTAGAGTGGAGGGCCGGCAGCGTAGCCTAGTGGTTAGAGTGGAGGGCCAGACACGGACAGTCAGAAGGTAACCGTCTACTAGGGTAGTGGTTAGAGTGGAGGGCCAGACACGGACAGTCAGAAGGTACCCGTCTACTAGGGTAGTGGTTAGAGTGGAGGGGCGGCAGGGTAGCCTAGTGGTTAGAGTGGAGGGCCGGCAGCGTAGCCTAGTGGTTAGAGTGGAGGGCCAGACACGGACAGGCAGAAGGTAACCGTCTACTAGGGTAGTGGTTAGAGTGGAGGGCCAGACACGGACAGTCAGAAGGTACCCGTCTACTAGGGTAGTGGTTAGAGTGGAGGGCCAGACACGGACAGTCAGAAGGTACCCGTCTACTAGGGTAGTGGTTAGAGTGGAGGGCCAGACACGGACAGTCAGAAGGTACCCGTCTACTAGGGTAGTGGTTAGAGTCAGAACGGACAGGAAGGTACCCGTCTACTGGGGTAGTGGTTAGAGTGGAGGGTCGGCAGCGTAGCCTAGTGGTTAGAGTGTAGAGGCGGCAGCGTAGCCTAGTGGTTAGAGTGGAGGGGCGGCAGCGTAGCCTAGTGGTTAGAGTGGAGGGCCGGCAGGGTAGCCTAGTGGTTAGAGTGGAGGGTCGGCAGGGTAGCCTAGTGGTTAGAGTGGAGGGTCGGCAGGGTAGCCTAGTGGTTAGAGTGGAGGGGCGGCAGGGTAGCCTAGTGGTTAGAGTGGAGGGTCGGCAGGGTAGCCTAGTGGTTAGAGTGGAGGGGCGGCAGCGTAGCCTAGTGGTTAGAGTGGAGGGCCACAGACATCAGGGTAGCCTAGTGGTTAGAGTGGAGGGCCGGCAGGGTAGCCTAGTGGTTAGAGCGTTGGACTGGCAGGGTAGCCTAGTGGTTAGAGCGTTGGACTAGTAACCGTCTACTGTAAAGCTTCTGAAATGGTTCATCTATCCATGTTGGGGCGGCAGGGTAGCCTAGTGGTTAGAGCGTTGGACTAGTAACCGGAAGGTTGCAAGTTCAAACCCCTGAGCTGACAAGGTGTTGTTCTGCCCCTGAACAGGCAGTTAACCCACTGTTCCTAAGCTGTCATTGAAAATAAGAATTTGTTCTTAACTGACTTGCCTGGTTAAATAAAGGTTAAAAAAAATAAAAAATTAAAAGAAGCCTTGAGACTTCTTGGGTATGACTCTATAAGCTTGGCACACCTGTATTTGAGGAGTTTCTCCCGTTCTTCTCTGCAGATCCTCTCAAGCTCTGTCAGGTTGGATGCACAGCTATTTTCAGGTCTCTCCAGAGATGTTCAGGCTCTTGCTTGGCCACTCAAGGACATTCAGAGACTTGTCCTGAAGCCACTTCTGCATTGTCTTGGCTGTGTGCTAAGGGTTGTTGTCCTGTTGGATGGTGAACCTCGATCCTGACTAGTCTCCCAGTCCCTGCCTCTGAAAGACATCCCCACAGCATGATGCTGCCACCACCATGCTTCACCATAGGGATGGTGCCAGGTTTCCTCCAGATGTGACGCTTGGCATTCAGGCCAAAGTGATTCATATTGGTTTCATCAGACCAGAGAATCTTGTTTCTCATGATCTCAGAGTCTTTAGGTGCCTTTTGGAAAACTCCAAACGGTCTGTAATGTGCCTTTTATTGAGGAGTGGCTTCCGTCTGGCCACTCTACCATAAAGGCCTGATTGGTGGAATGCTGCAGAGATGGTTGTCCTTCTGGAAGGTTCTACTATCTCCACAGAGTAAGTCTGGAGCTCTGTCAGTGACCATCGGGTTCTTGGTCACCTCCCCGACCAAGGCCCTTCTCCCCTGATTGCTCAGTTTGGCCTTGGTGGTTCAAAACTTCTTCCATTTTTAGAATTATGGAGGCCACTGTGTTCTTGGGGACGTTCTGAAATGTTTTGGTTCCCTTCTCCAGATCTGTGCCTTGACACAATCCTGTCTCGGAGCTCTACGGACAATTTAATTCAACCTCATGGCTTTGTTTTTGCTCCGACATGCACTGTCAACTGTGGGACCTCATATAGACAGGTGTGGGCCTTTCCAAATCATGTCCAATCAATTGAACAGGTGGACTCCAATCAAGTTGTGTGAACATCTCAAGGATGATCAATGGAAACAGGATACACCTGAGCTCACAGTCACCCGACATCAACCCAATTGAGATGGTTTGGGATGAGTTGGACTGCCCAGTGAATGAAAAGCAGCCAACAAGTGCTCAGCATATGTGGGAACTCATTCAAGACTGTTGAAAAATAATTCCAGGTGAAGCTGGTTGAGAGAATGCCAAGATTGTGCAAAGCTGTCAAGGCAAAGGGTGGCTACTTTGAAGAATCTCAAATATAAAATATATTTTATTTATCACTTTCTTTTGGTTACTACATGATTCCATGTGTTTTATTTCATAGTTTTATCGTCTTTACTATTATTCTACAATATAGAAAATTGTAAATTGTAAAAAAAAAATAAAGAAACTCTGGAATGAGTAGGTGTCCAAACTTTTAGTAAGGTATTTAATTTTTAATTGTCTAAACCTATTTTCGCTTTGTCATTATAGGGTATTGTGTGTAGATTGCTGATATTTGTATTTAATTGAATCCTTTTTAGATTAAGGCTGTAAACATAAAATGTGTACAAAGTCCAGGGTTCTGAATACCTTCTGAAGGCGCTGTACGCCTCGTTTCCTGATAACCTCAGTTTCTGAATACCTAATGAAGGCGCTGTACGCCTCGTTTCCTGATAACCTCGGTTTCTGATTACCTTCTGAAGGCGCTGTACGCCTCGTTTCCTGATAACCTCAGTTTCTGAATACCTAATGAAGGCGCTGTACGCCTCGTTTCCTGATAACCTCGGTTTCTGATTACCTTCTGAAGGCGCTGTACGCCTCGTTTCCTGATAACCTCAGTTTCTGAATACCTAATGAAGGCGCTGTACGCCTCGTTTCCTGATAACCTTGGTTTCTGATTACCTTCTGAAGGCGCTGTACGCCTCGTTTCCTGATAACCTCGGTTTCTGAATACCTTCTGAAGGCGCTGTACGCCTCGTTTCCTGATAACCTTGGTTTCTGATTACCTAATGAAGGCGCTGTACGCCTCGTTTCCTGATAACCTCAGTTTCTGAATACCTTCTGAAGGCGCTGTACGCCTCGTTTCCTGATAACCTCAGTTTCTGAATACCTTCTGAAGGCGCTGTACGCCTCGTTTCCTGATAACCTTGGTTTCTGATTACCTTCTGAAGGCGCTGTACGCCTCGTTTCCTGATAACCTCGGTTTCTGATTACCTTCTGAAGGCGCTGTACGCCTCGTTTCCTGATAACCTCGGTTTCTGATTACCTTCTGAAGGCGCTGTACGCCTCGTTTCCTGATAACCTCAGTTTCTGGGTGGGATGTATGTACCTGTAACTCTAACGCTAAAAACAAAAAGTAATTCTGCTCAGACGGTACCGGGCAGACAGGACTGGCAGACAGGACTAGCAGACAGGACTAGCAGACAGGACTAGCAGACAGGACTGGCAGACGGTACCGGGCAGACAGGACTGGCAGACTGTACCGGGCAGACAGGACTGGCAGACGGTACCGGGCAGACAAGACTGTCAGACGGTACCGGGCAGACAGGACTGGCAGACGGTACCGGGCAGACCGGACTGGCAGACGGTACTGGGCAGACAGGACTGGCAGACGGTACCGGGCAGACAGGACTGGCAGACTGTACCGGGCAGACATCTGTCCAGTCTCATCTGAGCAGAATAACTTTTTGTTTCGTTTTTACAGATGAGACTGGCCAAATCTGTGTGTCTGTATTGGACAGATGGCCAACCAATGAGTCTCTGTGATGTCATTTCCAGGTGTTCCCTGGGAGGTCCAGCTGGCAGCTGTCTACACTGTCTACGACCTGTCGCCTAGCAACCCCAAGGAGGCTCTGGCTGCGCTGGCGTCATGGCGAGGAGAGACCACCCAGCCCGTCCCCCCCGCTGTCACCAGCTGCATCACACAGATCGCCTCGCTCTGCCGACACATCAAACCCTAGTCCCTAATCCCTAGCTCCTAATCCCTAGCTCCTAACCCCTAGCTCCTAACCACTAGTTCCTAATCCCTAGTCCTTAACCCTTCCACACCCCTAATCTCTAGCTCCTAACCCCTCCTAATCCCTAGCTCCTAGCCCCTAATCTCTAGCTTCTAACCCCTAGCTCCTAATACCTAGCTCCTAACCCCTCCTAATCCCTAGTCCTTAACCTTTCCACACCCCTAATCTCTAGCTCCTAACCCCTAGGTCCATTGCCACTTGTACAGATCTGAAAGGATGTCCTAGGTCCAAGAATGTTGCCTATCAGAGGACAAGGTGAAGCAGCATCCACACCCCTAACCCCTAGCTCCTAACCCCTAGTCCTTAACCCTCCTAACCCCTAGTCCTTAACCCTCCTAACTAACAAGGTGAAGCAGCATCCATTTGACTGTTACCTAGCCATACCTTTTCAGATCTGACACCTTGAACCCTGCTGTGGACTGAACCTCTGGGACTGGTTTTAATGTCCATATTATTTACCTGTTGGTTAAAGCATCACGTTCCCCCTGATGTGTTCTGTTACGGTTCTTTAAATGTTAAGCATGACTTTGTAAATATGATCTTGTGTACAATATCTTCTTACTTTTGTAAATGTTTTGTAAATGTTCACTGTTACAGAGCCTATTATTTCTATTTAATTTGACAAATTAAAATCTAAGAGGTAAACATTGTTTAATAATATGATTCAATTATTGCCTCATGGAAGACTGCTCCACTTCTCCATATTGACCATCATCCATCCAGCATTCAGCCATCCATCCATCCATTGTCCATCATCCATCCAGCATCCATCCATCCATTGTCCATCATCCATCCAGCATCCATCCATCCAGCATCCATCCATTGTCCATCATCCATCATTCATCCATCCATTGTCCAGCATGCATGCATCATCATCCATCCATTGTCCATCATTCATCCATCCATCCATCCATTGTCCAGCATGCATCCATCATCCATCCATTGTCCATCATTCATCCATCCATTGTCCAGCATGCATCCATCATCCATTGTCCATCATTCATCCATCATCCATCCATCCATTGTCCATCATTCATCCATCATCCATCCATCCATTGTCCATCATTCATCCATCATACATCCATCCATTGTCCATCATTCATCCATCATCCATCCATTGTCCATCATTCATTCATCCATCCATCCTTCCATTGTCCTTCATTCATCCATCCATTGTCCAGCATGCATCCATCCATCCATTATCCATCATTCATCCATTATCCATTATCCATTCATCCATCCATTGTCCAGCATGCATCCATCCATTATCCACCATTCATCTATCCATCATTCATCCATCATCCATTCATCCATCTATCCATTCATCCATCCATTATCCAGCATGCATTCATCCATCCATTATCCATCATTCATCTATCCATCATTCATCCATCCATTGTCCATCCATTATCCATCATTCATCCATCCATTGTCCATTCATCCATCCATCCATTATCCATCATTCATCTATCCATCATTCATCCATCCATTATCCATTCATCCATCCATTGTCCATCATCCATCCATTATCCATCATTCATCTATCCATCATTCATCCATCCATTGTCCATCATCCATTCATCCATCCATTATCCATCATTCATCTATCCATCATTCATCCATCCATTGTCCATCATCCATTCATCCATCCATTATCCATCATTCATCTATCCATCATCCATTGTCCATCATCCATTCATCCATCCATTATCCATCATTCATCCATCCATCTACTATCCTTGCCACTGCTCTATCTTGACCTTTAAAGGGTCATTATTACTGACCAGTCAAACTAAACGGGGATAGTGGGGAAAAGCCTGTTCTTTCTCCTTCCCATTGTGGTGATAGAAAGCCTGCCTGTGATGGCACATAGAAAGCCTGCCCGTGATGGCACATAGAAAGCCTGCCCGTGATGGCACATAGAAAGCCTGCCCGTGATGGCACATAGAAAGCCTGCCCGTGATGGCACATAGAAAGCCTGCCCGTGATGGCACATAGAAAGCCTGCCCGTGATGGCACATAGAAAGCCTGCCCGTGATGGCACATAGAAAGCCTGCCCGTGATGGCACATAGAAAGCCTGCCCGTGATGGCACATGGAAAGCCTGCCCGTGATGGCACATGGAAAGCCTGCCCGTGATGGCACATGGAAAGCCTGCCTGTGATGGCACATGGAAAGCCTGCCTGTGATGGCACATAGAAAGCCTGCCCGTGATGGCACATAGAAAGCCTGCCTGTGATGGCACATGGAAAGCCTGCCTGTGATGGCACATAGAAAGCCTGTTCTTTCTCCTTCCCATTGTGGTGATAGAAAGCCTGCCCGTGATGGGACATAGAAAGCCTGCCTGTGATGGCACATAGAAAGCCTGCCCGTGATGGCAGATAGAAAGCCTGCCTGTGATGGCACATGGAAAGCCTGGCCGTGATGGCACATGGAAAAACCAACTGGAACTATTCTAGAACGTTCCATTTATATCAAAAATAAAGATTCCGTTGAAAAAAGCAAAAGTGTTCTTTTCAGAATCACCTTTATTTACCAAGTATATT
>NC_088409.1:961002-969235 GCF_034236695.1 Oncorhynchus nerka | reverse complement strand
TGGTTGTCCTGTGAATCATTGGTACATGGCTGTCCTGTGAATCATTGGTACATGGCTGTCCTGTGAATCATTGGTACATGGCTGTCCTGTGAATCATTGGTACATGGCTGTCCTGTGAATCATTGGTACATGGCTGTCCTGTGAATCATGGTGCTGTGAATCATTGGTACATGGCTGTCCTGTGAATCATTGGTACTGTGAATCATTGGTACATGGCTGTCCTGTGAATCATTGGTACTGTGAATCATTGGTACATGGCTGTCCTGTGAATCATTGGTACATTGCTGTCCTGTGAATCATTGGTACTGTGAATCATTGGTACATGGCTGTCCTGTGAATCATTGGTACATGGCTGTCCTGTGAATCATTGGTACATGGCTGTCCTGTGAATCATTGGTACATGGCTGTCCTGTGAATCATTGGTACATGGCTGTCCTGTGAATCATTGGTACTGTGAATCATTGGTACATGGCTGTCCTGTGAATCATTGGTACTGTGAATCATTGGTACATGGCTGTCCTGTGAATCATTGGTACTGTGAATCATTGGTACATGGCTGTCCTGTGAATCATTGGTACTGTGAATCGTTGGTACATGGCTGTCCTGTGACTTGTCAGCCTCTGGCAGATGATCTGATGTCGGTGATGCTGACTAAGCTGAAGACTGAGAGGACTGAGCTGCCTGGGTCTCACCTCCAGGCTCTGGTTAGAGTCTACACTGCTCTGTGCCGACGGAGGAGGGACTGGGACAGAGCACATATCCTGGCCTACAGCATCCTTAGAGAAGGTAACACATCCTGGCCTACAGCATCCTTAGAGAAGATAACATATCCTGGCCTATGGCGTCCTTAGAGAAGGTAGCATATCCTGGCCTACAGCATCCTTAGAGAAAGTACGGCGTCCTTAGAGAAGGTAACACATCCTGGCCTACAGCATCCTTAGAGAAGGTAGCACATCCTGGCCTACAGCATCCTTAGAGAAGGTAACACATCCTGGCCTACAGTGTCCTTAGAGAAGGTAACACATCCTGGCCTACAGTGTCCTTAGAGAAGATAGCATATCCTGGTCTACAGCATCTTTAGAGAAGGTAGCACATCCTGGTCTACAGCATCTTTAGAGAAGGTAGCACATCCTGGTCTACAGTATCCTTAGAGAAGGTAGCACATCCTGGTCTGCAGTATCCTTAGAGAAGGTAGCATATCCTGGCCTACAGCATCCTTAGAGAAAGTCCTTAGAGAAGGTAGCACATCCTGGCCTACAGCATCCTTAGAGAAGATGAGCACATCCTGGCCTACAGCATCCTTAGAGAAGGTAGCACATCCCCCTACGGCGTCCTTAGAAAGGTAACACAAACCTGGCCTACGGCGTCCTTAGGAAGGTAACCTCCTGGCCTACGGCGTCATAACACATCCTATGGCGTCCTTAGAGAAGGTAACACATCCTGGCCTACAGTGTCCTTAGAGAAGGTAACACATCCTGGCCTACAGTGTCCTTAGAGAAGGTAACACATCCTGGCCTACAGCGTCCTTAGAGAAGGTAACACATCCTGGTCTACAGTATCCTTAGAGAAGGTAACACATCCTGGTCTACAGTATCCTTAGAGAAGGTACGGCGTCCTTAGAGAAGGTAGCACATCCTGGTCTACAGCATCCTTAGAGAAGGTAACACATCCTGGCCTACAGCGTCCTTAGAGAAGGTAACACATCCTGGCCTATGGCGTCCTTAGAGAAGGTAGCACATCCTGGCCTACAGCATCCTTAGAGAAGGTAGCACATCCTGGCCTACGGCGTCCTTAGAGAAGGTAACACATCCTGGCCTACAGCATCCTTAGAGAAGGTAGCACATCCTGGCCTATGGCGTCCTTAGAGAAGGTAACACATCCTGGCCTATGGCGTCCTTAGAGAAGGTAGCACATCCTGGCCTACAGCATCCTTAGAGAAGGTAACATGGCTTCATTGAATAGCTTGAGTTGACTGATGTCACGTGACTTCAGCTTGAGTTGACATGGTTTCTGTTGTTGTCCCCCCCCCCCCCCCCAGATTTCCCTGAGTCGACCAAGCTGGTTCTGTTCATGGTGACCACATGGCCCAATGTGTTCTCCTGCAGGACTGTAGTGTGCCAGGCCATCCACACGGTCACCAAGGTCAAAGCTCACGGAGAGGTGCTCCACTGCCTAACTGCTTACCTGGGATGGGAGAAGGTATGGCATCTCTGTAATCTTGGTCTGTGGTCATGAACAGGTTTATGGATCTACTGTTGTCTCTGTAATCTTGGTCTGTGGTCATGAACAGGTTTATGGATCTACTGTTGTCTCTGTAATCTTGGTCTGTGGTCATGAACAGGTTTATGGATCTGCTGTTGTCTCTGTAATCTTGGTTTGTGGTCATGAACAGGTTTATGGATCTGCTGTTGTCTCTGTAATCTTGGTCTGTGGTCATGAGGTTTTATGGATCTGCTGTTGTCTCTGTAATCTTGGTTTGTGGTCATGAACAGGTTTATGGATCTGCTGTTGTCTCTGTAATCTTGGTCTGTATCATGAAGGTTTGGATCTGCGTTGTCTCTGTAATCTTGGTTTGTGGTCATGAACAGGTTTATGGATCTGCTGTTGTCTCTGTAATCTTGGTCTGTGGTCATGAGTTTTATGGATCTGCTTATTGTCTCTGTAATCTTGGTTTGTGGTCATGAACAGGTTTAGGGATCTGCTGTTGTCTCTGTAATCTTGGTTTGTGGTCATGAACAGGTTTATGGATCTGCTGTGTCTCTGTAATCTTGGTCTGTGGTCATGAACAGGTTTATGGATCTACTGTTGTCTCTGTAATCTTGGTCTGTGGTCATGAGGTTTTATGGATCTACTGTTGTCTCTGTAATCTTGGTCTGTGGTCATGAGGTTTTATGGATCTGCTGTTGTCTATTGGTCTAACAATTAACAGAGGGAAGAGTTGTCAGTATTCCCGTTTAGAAGGCCATTTCCTGTTTGTGTGTCATTGTGAAGTTTGACGTAACATCTGTTGGGACTTCATGCCATGTCTGTGTCTCCCAGAGTCCTCCTGGTGACGTGGATCAATGTTGGTGTCCCTTGCACGTTGGCGTCCGTCAGAGCTGCAGCTGAGATGAGCTTCAGAAACACCCGCGACAGGGACAGGACCTGAACCCGTTGCCTGGCAACACGTCTTCACCCTGGAGCTGCTCTGCTCTCATACACACACTGGGAGTACACTGGAGTGGACCCATGACAACCTACTGAGGTAGAAAGCAGGCCTTGCTATTGGTTGTTGTTGACAGCCACAGCTAGACTGAAATCCACCAGCTAACAAAACAATGAAGACCAGATGCATACGTTTAGTAAACTCTTTTAATGTCATTATGACCGTCCAGATAAATATTAATCTAGCTAGACAGCATGTGGGGGGGAGGAATGTGAGTTATATTTTTTATTTATTTTACCTTTATTTTACTGTTGATCAACTATTAGGTTATTTCTTCACATGATAAAAACACAGCAATTTATTTTACCTTTATTTTACTAGGCAAGTCAGTTAAGAACAAATTCTTATTTTCAATGACGGCCTAGGAACAGTGGGTTAACTGCCTGTTCAGGGGTTCAGTGTCAGCTCGGGGATTCGAACTTGCAACCTTTCGGTTACTAGTCCAACGCTCTAACCACTAGGCTACCCTGCCGCCCCTGTAGATCTGTCATTTGTCATTGAAAGCCAGTCTAAGAAGAGGTAGATCTGTTCTATGTTACTATTTCTATGCTTCTGGTCTAAAGTAAAAAAAATAAAAAAATGTATTTTACTTTCGGTTTTGTACACCGGCTGTAAACAGTTATGGAAAATATAGTTCTAGAAAAGATACAGCGATTTAGATGGTACAATGATTCTCTACACTATACAGTCGTGGCCAAAAGTTTTGAGAATGACACAAATATTAATTTCCACAAAGTTTGCTGCTTTAGTGTGTTTTGTTGTCAGATGTTACTACTGAAGTAGAATTACAAGCATTTCATATCATATATATAAAGGCTTTTATTGACAATTACATGAAGTTGATGCAAAGTGTCAATATTTGCAGTGTTGACCCTTCTTTTTCAAGACCTCTGCAATCCACCCTGGCATGCTGTCAATGAACTTCTGGGCCACATCCTGACTGATGGCAGCCCATTCTTGCATAATCAATGCTTGGAGTTTGTCAGAATTTGTGGGTTTGTGTTTGTCCACCCGCCTCTTGAGGATTGACCACAAGGTCTCAATGGGATTAAGGTCTAGGGAGTTTCTTGGCCATGGACCCAAAATATCGATGTTTTGTTCCCCGAGCCACTTAGTTATCACTTTTGCCTTATGGCAAGGTGCTCCATCATGCTGGAAAAGGCTTTGTTCGTCACCAAACTGTTCCTGGATGGTTGGGAGAAGGTGCTCTCGAAGGATGTGTTGGTACTATTCTTTATTCATGGCTTACTGTTGGCATGACACAGGACTGATGGTAAGCGCTCACCTCGTCTTCTCCGGACAAGCTTTTCCCGGATGCCCCAAACAATGGGAAAGGGGATTCATCAGAGAAAACGACTTTACCTCAGTCCTCAGCAGTCCAATCCCTGTACCTTTTGCAGAATATCAGTCTGTCCCTGATGTTTTTTCTGGAGAGAAGTGGCGTCTTTGCTGCCCTTCTTGACACCAGGCCATCCTCCAAAAGTCTTCGCCTCACTTTGCGTGCAGATGCACTCACACCTGCCTGCTGCCATTCCTGAGCAATCCGATAAATGGTTGATTTAGGTGCAATCTTACTGGCAGCAATATCCTTGCCTGTGAAGCCCTTTTTGTGCAAAGCAATGACGACGGCACGTGTTTCCTTGCAGGTAACCATGGTTGACAGAGGAAGAACAATGATTCCAAGCACCACCCTCCTTTTGAAGCTTCAAGTCTGTTATTCGAACTCAATCAGCATGACAGAGTGATCTCCAGCCTTGTCCTCATCAACACTCACACCTGTGTTAATGAGAGAATCATGATGTCAGCTGGTCCTTTTGTAGCAGGGCTGAAATGCAGTGGAAATGTTTTTTTTGGGGGGGGGATTCAGTTAATTTGCATGGCAAAGAGGGACTTTGCAATGAATTGCAATTCATCTGATCACTTCATTACATTATGCAGACTTTGAAAATTAATATCTGTCATTCTCAAAACTTTCAGCCAAAACCTGTATTTATCACCATATCAGTCAGTGGAGATGGAGACATGACAGACTGTAGACAGTAGATACAGTATGTAGGAGTGTGTTTATCAGTCAGATAGAGACATGACAGACTGAAGACAGTAGATACAGTATGTAGGAGTGTGTTTATCAGTCAGATAGAGACATGACAGACTGAAGACAGTAGATACAGTATGTAGGAGTGTGTTTATCAGTCAGATAGAGACATGACAGACTGAAGACAGTAGATACAGTATGTAGGAGTGTGTTTATCAGTCAGATAGACAACATGACAGACTGAAGACAGTAGATACAGTATGTAGGAGTGTGTTTATCAGTCAGAGACAACATGACAGACTGAAGACAGTAGATACAGTATGTAGGAGTGTGTTTATCAGTCAGAGACAACATGACAGACTGAAGACAGTAGATACAGTATGTAGGAGTGTGTTTATCAGTCAGATAGAGACAACATGACAGACTGAAGACAGTAGATACAGTATGTAGGAGTGTGTTTATCAGTCAGAGACAACATGACAGACTGAAGACAGTAGATACAGTATGTAGGAGTGTGTTTATCAGTCAGAGACAACATGACAGACTGAAGACAGTAGATACAGTATGCAGGAGTGTGTTTATCAGTCAGATAGAGACAACATGACAGACTGTAGACAGTAGATACAGTATGTAGGAGTGTGTTTATCAGAGAGACAACATGACAGACTGTAGACAGTAGATACAGTATGTAGGAGTGTGTTTATCAGTCAGAGACAACATGACAGACTGAAGACAGTAGATACAGTATGTAGGAGTGTGTTTATCAGTCAGGAGACAACATGACAGACTGAAGACAGATACAGTATGTAGGAGTGTGTTTATCAGTCAGTGTATAGATACAGTATGTAGGAGTGTGTTTATCAGTCAGATAGAGACAACATGACAGACTGTAGACAGTAGATACAGTATGTAGGAGTGTGTTATCAGTCAGAGAGACAACATGACAGACTGAAGACAGTAGATACAGTATGTAGGAGTGTGTTTATCAGTCAGAGACAACATGACAGACTGTAGACAGTAGATACAGTATGTAGGAGTGTGTTTATCAGTCAGAGACAACATGACAGACTGAAGACAGTAGATACAGTATGTAGGAGTGTGTTTATCAGTCAGAGACAACATGACAGACTGTAGACAGTAGATACAGTATGTAGGAGTGTGTTTATCAGTCAGAGACAACATGACAGACTGAAGACAGTAGATACAGTATGTAGGAGTGTGTTTATCAGTCAGAGACAACATGACAGACTGAAGAGACAGTATGTAGGAGTGTGTTTATCAGTCAGAGACAACATGACAGACTGAAGACAGTAGATACAGTATGTAGGAGTGTGTTTATCAGTCAGAGACAACATGACAGACTGAAGACAGTAGATACAGTATGTAGGAGTGTGTTTATCAGTCTGAGGTGTGTTGTTGTGTTTAAAGTAGAGCTGTGGCCGATCATGAACTCCTGGGTGACCCAGCCCAGGTTCCACAAACACCCATCCAGGATATCACTGTGGCTGCGGTCCTCAGACTCATAGGTGGGTGCTGTTTTGTTTGTCTACAATTTTCTTTCATGAAACACTTTCTTTAAAAAAAATTGTATATATATCATTTGAACTGACCATTGACGTGTAACCATGACAACCACCTCGTTTAGGCGCCGGGCAGCTCGGGATAAAGGAGAGATGCGGCTCGTCTGTGAAGAACATCGCCAGGGTCATCAACACATTCGCCGGACACGGACAGGCAGAAGGTACCCGTCTACTGGGGTAGTGGTTAGAGTGGAGGGCCAGACACGAGACCTAGTCAGAAAATTAGGGCCGTCTAGGGTAGCCTAGTGGTTGAGGAGGCCTGGCGTAGCCTTCAGGGTTAAGTGAGGCCGGCAGCGTAGCCTAGTGGTTTAAGTGGGGCCCGGCAGCGTAGCCTGAGTGGTTAGAAGTAGGGCAGGAGGTAGCCTAGTGGTTAGAAGTGGAGGGCCGGCAGCGTAGCCTAGTGGTTAGAGTGGAGGAGCCGGCAGCGTAGCCTAGTGGTTAGAGTGGAGGGAGCCAGACACGGACAGTCAGAAAGGTAACCGTCTACTAGAGGCCAGTGGTTAGAGTGGAGAGCCAGACACGGACAGTCAGAAAGGTACCGTCTACTAGGGTAGTGGTTAGAAGTGGAGAGAGCGGCAGAGGTAGCCTAGTGGTTGAGTGGAGGCCGGCAGCGTAGCCTAGTGGTTAGAGAGTGGAGGAGCCAGACACGGACAGAGCAGAAAGTAACAAATCTACTAAGTAGTGGATTGATGGAGGCCAGGCTGCGGACTCAATCGAAAGAGTACCGTCTACTAGGAGTAGTAGTTAGAGTGGAGGGCCAGTTTCACGGCAGACAGAAAGGTACCGTCTACTAGTGGTTGTAGTTAGGAGAGCCCACCCGTCTACTAGGAGGTAGTGGTTAGAGTGGAGCGGCAGCGTAGCCTAGTGGTTAGGAAGTGGAGGACCAGACACGGACAGGCAGTACCCGTCTACTAGTAGTGGTTAGAGTGGAGGGGCCGGCAGCGTAGCCTAGTGGTTAGAGTGGAGGGCCGGCAGCGTAGCCTAGTGGTTAGAGTAGGAGTACCTAGGGTAGTGTTGGAGGCGGCAGTGGAGGTGGACGGCGCCCAGCCTAGTGACCAGACACGGACAGTAACCGTCTACTAGGGTAGTGGTTAGAGTGGAGGAGCCCGGCACGGACAGTCAGAAGGTACCCGTCTACTAGGGTAGTGGTTAGAGTGGAGGGCCAGGCACGGACAGTCCAGAAGGTACCCGTCTACTAGGGTAGTGGTTAGAGTGGAGGGCGGCAGAGGTAGCCTAGTGGTTGGAAGTGGAGGGCCGGCAGCGTAGCCTAGTGGTTAGAAGTGGAGAGACCCAGACACGGACAGGCAGAAGGTAACCGTCTACTAGGGTAGTGAGTTGGGAAGTGGAGAGAGGCCGAACACGGACAGTCAGAAGGTAACCGTCTACTGGGGTAGTGGTTAGAGTGGAGGGCCG
>NC_088409.1:950524-960502 GCF_034236695.1 Oncorhynchus nerka | reverse complement strand
CGGCCCTCCACTCTAACCACTAGGCTACCCTGCCGCCCCTCCACTCTAACCACTAGGCTACGCTGCCGGCCCTCCACTCTAACCACTAGGCTACGCTGCCGGCCCTCCACTCTAACCACTAGGCTACGCTGCCGCCCCTCCACTCTAACCACTAGGCTACGCTGCCGCCCCTCCACTCTAACCACTAGGCTACGCTGCCGACCCTCCACTCTAACCACTAGGCTACGCTGCCGACCCTCCACTCTAACCACTAGGCTACCCTGCCGGCCCTCCACTCTAACCACTAGGCTACCCTGCCGGCCCTCCACTCTAACCACTACCCCAGTAGACGGGTACCTTCTGCCTGTCCGTGTCCGGCGAATGTGTTGATGACCCTGGCGATGTTCTTCACAGACGAGCCGCATCTCTCCTTTATCCCGAGCCGCCCGAGGCGCCCTAAACGAGGTGGTTGTCATGGTTACACGTCAATGGTCAGTTCAAATGATATATATACAATTTTTTTAAAGAAAGTGTTTCATGAAAGAAAATTGTAGACAAACAAAACAGCACCCACCTATGAGTCTGAGGACCGCAGCCACAGTGATATCCTGGATGGGTGTTTGTCTGGACCTGGGCTGGGTCACCCAGGAGTTCATGATCGGCCACAGCTCTGTACTTTAAACACAACAACTCAGACTGATAGCTTACACTCCTACATACTGTATCTACTGTCTTCAGTCTGTCATGTTGTCTCTGACTGATAAACACACTCCTACATACTGTATCTACTGTCTTTGATCTGTCATGTTGTCTCCTGACGATAACCTCCTACATACATACTGTCTGTCATGTTGTCTCTGACTGATAAACACACTCCTACATACTGTATCTACTGTCTACAGTCTCTCTGTCACTCCTATTGCTGTCTTCAGGCTCATGTTGTCTGACTGATAAACACACTCCTACATACTGTATCTACTGTCTACAGTCTGTCATGTTGTCTCTGACTGATAAACACTCCTACATACTGTATCTACTGTCTTCAGTCTGTCATGTTGTCTCTGACTGATAAACCTCCCTACATACTGTATCTACTGTCTTCAGTCTGTCATGTTGTCTCTGACTGATAAACACCTCCTACATACTGTATCTACTGTCTACAAGTCTGTCATGTTGTCTCTATCTGACTGATAAACACACTCCTGCATACTGTATCTACTGTCTACAGTCTGTCATGTTGTCTCTATCTGACTGATAAACACACTCCTACATACTGTATCTACTGTCTACAGTCTGTCATGTTGTCTCTGACTGATAAACACACTCCTACATACTGTATCTACTGTCTTCAGTCTGTCATGTTGTCTCTGACTGATAAACACACTCTCTACATACTGTATACTGTATCTACTGTCTTCAGTCTGTCATGTTGTCTCTATCTGACTGATAAACACACTCCTACATACTGTATCTACTGTCTTCAGTCTGTCATATTTGTCTCTGACTGATAAACACACTCCTACATACTGTATCTACTGTCTTCAGTCTGTCATGTTGTCTCTATCTGACTGATAAACACACTCCCACACATACTGTATCTACTGTCTTCAGTCTGTCATGTTGTCTATCTGACTGATAAACACCTCCTACATACTGTATCTACTGTCTTCAGTCTGTCATGTCTCTATCTGACTGATAAACACACTCCCTATCATACTGTATCTACTGTCTTCAGTCTGTCTGTCATGTCTCTATCTGACTGATAAAAACACACTCCTGTCTTACATGTCTCTATCTGACTGATATCTACTGTCTTCAGTCTGTCATGTCTCTATCTGACTGATAAACACACTCCTACATACTGTATCTACTGGTCTACAGTCTGTCATGTCTCCATCTCCACTGACTGATATGGTGATAAATACAGGTTTTGGCTGAAAGTTTTGAGAATGACAGATATTAATTTTTAAAGTCTGCATAATGTAATGAAGTGATCAGATGGTGCAATTCATTGCAAAGTCCCTCTTTGCCATGCAAATTAACTGAATCCCCCCAAAAAAACATTTCCACTGCATTTCAGCCCTGCTACAAAAGGACAAAGCTGACATCATGATTCTCTCATTAACACAGGTGTGAGTGTTGATGAGGACAAGGCTGGAAGTCACTCTGTCATGCTGATTGAGTTCGAATAACAGACTTGAAGCTTCAAGGAGAGTGGTGCTTGGAATCATTGTTCTTTCTCTGTCAACCATGGTTACCTGCAAGGAAACACGTGCCGTCATCATTTGCTTTGCACAAAAGGGCTTCACAGGCAAGGATATTGCTGTCAGTAAGATTAATCAACCATTTATCGGATTGCTCAGGAATGGCAGCAGGCAGGTGTGAGTGCATCTGCACGCAAAGTGAGGCGAAGACTTTTGGAGGATGGCCTGGTGTCAAGAAGGGCAGCAAAGACGCCACTTCTCTCCAGAAAAAACATCAGGGACAGACTGATATTCTGCAAAAGGTACAGGGATTGGACTGCTGAGGACTGAGGTAAAGTCGTTTTCTCTGATGAATCCCCTTTCCCATTGTTTGGGGCATCCGGGAAAAGCTTGTCCGGAGAAGACGAGGTGAGCGCTTACCATCAGTCCTGTGTCATGCCAACAGTAAGCCATGAATAAAGAATAGTACCAACACATCCTTCGAGAGCACCTTCTCCCAACCATCCAGGAACAGTTTGGTGACGAACAAAGCCTTTTCCATCATGATGGAGCACCTTGCCATAAGGCAAAAGTGATAACTAAGTGGCTCGGGGAACAAAACATCGATATTTTGGGTCCATGGCCAGGAAACTCCCTAGACCTTAATCCCATTGAGACCTTGTGGTCAATCCTCAAGAGGCGGGTGGACAAACACAAACCCACAAATTCTGACAAACTCCAAGCATTGATTATGCAAGAATGGGCTGCCATCAGTCAGGATGTGGCCCAGAAGTTAATTGACAGCATGCCAGGGTGGATTGCAGAGGTCTTGAAAAAGAAGGGTCAACACTGCAAATATTGACACTTTGCATCAACTTCATGTAATTGTCAATAAAAGCCTTTTGACACTTATGAAATACTTGTAATTATACTTCAGTATTCCACAGTAACATCTGACAGAAATATCTAAAGACACTGAAGCAGCAAACTTTGTGGAAATTAATATTTGTGTCATTCTCAAAACTTTTGGCCACGACTGTATAGTGTAGAGAATCATTGTACCATCTAAATCGCTGTATCTTTTCTAGAACTATATTTTCCATAACTGTTTACAGCCGGTGTACAAAACCGAAGGTAAATTTAAAAAAGAACTTAAGCCCGGAAGCATAGAAATAGTGACATAGAACAGATCTACCTCTTCTTAGACTGGCTTTCAATGATAAATGACAGATCTATAACTCGCATTTCTGTGTGAATTTGGTGAGGTCACCTAAAAAGTGACATCTGCAGTCAAATGGGGCTAATTGGCTGAGTTAGTTACATACATTATCTAACTGGCTGAGTTAGTTACATACATTATCTAACTGGCTGAGTTAGCTACATACATTATCTAACTGGCTGAGTTAGTTACATACATTATCTAACTGGCTGAGTTAGCTACATACATTATCTAACTGGCTGAGTTAGTTACATACATTATCTAACTGGCTGAGTTAGTTACATACATTATCTAACTGGCTGGAGGTTACATACATTATCTAACTGGCTGAGTTGTTACATACATTATAACTGGCTGAGTTAGTTTACATACATTATCTAACTGGCTGAGTTAGTTACATACATTATCTAACTGGCTGAGTTAGCTACATATATTATCTAACTGGCTTATATTACGCATATTATATTATTATTACATTATAGCTTACATATATTATATTTACATACATTATCTAACTGGCTGAGTTGCTACATACATTATCTAACTGGCTGAGTTAGCTACATATATTATCTAACTGGCTAGTTAGCTACATATATTATCTAACTGGCTGAGTTACGCACATACATTATCTAACTGGCTGAGTTAGTTACATACGATATCTAACTGGCTGAGTTAGTTACGCCATTATCTAATGGCTGAGTTAGTTACATATTATCTAACGCATATTAGTTACATACATATAGTCTAACATGGCTATAGTTACATACATTATATAACTGGCATTATTACCACATTATCTAACTGGCTGAGTTAGCTACATACATTATATTCTAACTGGCTATAGTTACGCTACATTATAGTTATCTAACTGGCTAGTTAGTTATATACATTATCTAACTGGCTAGTTAGCTACATACATTATCTAACATGGCTTAGTTAGTTGCATACATGATCTAACATTATAGTTAGCTACATACATTATCTAACTGGCTATAGTTAGCTACATATATTATCTAACTGGCTATTAGCATATTATATTACGTATCTAACTGGCTGATTATTACATACATTATCTAACTTACATGAGTATAGTTACATACATTATCTAACTGGCTGAGTTAGTTACATACATTATCTAACTGGCTGAGTTATATTTACATACATTATCTAACTGGCTGATTAGGCTACATACATTATACATTATAATTACTAATTATGGCTGAGTTATATTACATACATTATAGTTACGCATAATATACACATATACATTATAGTCATATTACATTATAGTTATTATACATTAGTTATTACATTATATTACTATTAATATAGTTACGTACATTATATTACATACATTATATTACATATACATTATAGCCACATATATATTATAGTTACATACTATACTAACTGGCTGAGTTAGCTACATACATTATCTAACTGGCTGAGTTAGTTACATACATTATCTAACTGGCTGAGTTAGCTACATACATTATCTAACTGGCTGAGTTAGCTACATACATTATCTAACTGGCTGAGTTAGTTACATACATTATCTAACTGGCTGAGTTAGTTACATACATTATCTAACTGGCTGAGTTAGTTACATACATTATCTAACTGGCTGAGTTAGCTACATACATTATCTAACTGGCTGAGTTAGCTACATACATTATCTAACTGGCTGAGTTAGTTACATACATTATCTAACTGGCTGAGTTAGTTACATACATTATCTAACTGGCTGAGTTAGTTACATACATTATCTAACTGGCTGAGTTAGCTACATACATTATCTAACTGGCTGAGTTAGCTACATACATTATCTAACTGGCTGAGTTAGTTACATACATTATCTAACTGGCTGAGTTAGCTACATACATTATCTAACTGGCTGAGTTAGTTACATATATTATAGGTTACGTTACATTATAGTTATGCATATATTGCGTCATACATTAAGAGGCCATGCAAAGGGCAGCCATGGGCCATATACTAAAGCCATATTATACATACATTAGCTACATACATTATATTACGCATAATATACTACGCATTATATTGGCGTACATTATAGTTACATACATTATAGCTTACGCTATTAATATACTATATACATTATAGTTACATACATTATCTAACTGGCTGAGTTAGCGCGCATACATATCTAACTGGCTGAGTTAGTTAATATTGCCATTATCTAATCCGGCTGAGTTAGCTACATACACACTAACTGAATGAGTTAGTTACATACATTGGTCTAACCGCTTGAGTTAGTCATGCCATTATTCCATCCGCTGAGTTAGTTTACACACTAACTGGCTGAGTTATTGTTAATGAGTTTATCTAACTGGCTGAGTTAGCCATATTGTCACCCAACCATCTTCAACGCCTTCCTCCTACGTTGCTGTCTAGCTAGATTAATATTTATCTGGACGGTCATAATGACATTAAAGAGTTTACTAAACGTATGCATCTGGTCTTCATTGTTTTGTTAGCTGGTGGATTTCAGTCTAGCCAGGCTGTCAACAACAACCAACAGCAAGGCCTGCTTTCAACCCGTAGGTCTGTCATGGGGTCCACTTTCAGTGTGTAAGAGAGCAGAGCAGCTCCAGGGTGAAGACGTATGCCAGGCAACGGGGTTCAGGTCCTGTCCCGTCGCTGGTGTTTCTGGAAGCTCATCTCTGCTGCAGCTCTGACGGATAACGTGCGGGACACCAACTGATCCACGCCACCAGGAGGACTCTGGGAGACACAGACATGGCATGAAGTCCCAACAGATGTTGCGCTAAACTTCACAATACACAAACAGGAAATGGCCTTCTCAGGACGGAATACTGACAACTTCCCTCTGTTAATTGATCAAAAGGCGGAGACCAATAGACAACAGCAGATCCATAAAACCTCATGACCACAGACCAAGATTACAGAGACAACAGTAGATCCATAAAACCTCATGACCACAGACCAAGATTACAGAGACAACAGTAGATCCATAAACCTGTTCATGACCACAGACCAAGATTACAGAGACAACAGCAGATCCATAAACCTGTTCATGACCACAAACCAAGATTACAGAGACAACAGCAGATCCATAAACCTGTTCATGACCAAACCAAGATTACAGAGACAACAGCAGATCCATAAAACCTCATGACCACAGACCAAGATTACAGAGACAACAGCAGATCCATAAACCTGTTCATGACCACAAACCAAGATTACAGAGACAACAGCAGATCCATAAACCTGTTCATGACCACAGACCAAGATTACAGAGACAACAGCAGATCCATAAACCTGTTCATGACCACAGACCAAGATTACAGAGACAACAGCAGATCCATAAAACCTCATGACCACAGACCAAGATTACAGAGACAACAGCAGATCCATAAACCTGTTCATGACCACAGACCAAGATTACAGAGACAACAGTAGATCCATAAACCTGTTCATGACCACAGACCAAGATTACAGAGACAACAGTAGATCCATAAACCTGTTCATGACCACAGACCAAGATTACAGAGACAACAGCAGATCCATAAACCTGTTCATGACCACAGACCAAGATTACAGAGATGCCATACCTTCTCCCATCCCAGGTAAGCAGTTAGGCAGTGGAGCACCTCTCCGTGAGCTTTGACCTTGGTGACCGTGTGGATGGCCTGGCACACTACAGTCCTGCAGGAGAACACATTGGGCCATGTGGTCACTCATGAACAGAACCAGCTTGGTCGACCCAGGGAAATCTGGGGAAACAACAACAGAAACCATGGCCAGTCACGTGACGGTCAACAGTTGAAGTCAGACGCCAGTCAACCTCAAGCTCGTGAAGTCACGTGACATCAGTCAACCAAGCTATTCAATGAAGCCATGTTACCTTCTCTAAGGACGCCATAGGGGCCAGATGTGTTACCTCTCTAAGGACGCCTATAGGCCAGGATGTGTTACCTTTTCTAAGGACGCCCAGGCCAGGATGTGCTACCTTCTACAGGATGCTGTAGGCCAGGATGTGCGTTACCTTTCTAAGGACGCCATAGGCCAGGATGTGTTACCTTCTAAGGACGCCGTAGGCCAGGATGTGCTACCTTTGTAAGGATAATAGAACAGGATGTGTTACCTTTCTAAGGACGCCATAGGCCAGGGATGTGTTACCTTTCTCTAAGGATACGTAGAACAGGATGTGTTACTTCTCTAAGGATGCTGTAGGCCAGGATAGATGCTACCTTTCCTCTAAGGATGCTGTAGGCCAGGATGTTACCTTCTAAGGACGCTACTTTCTAAGGATGCTACAGATATGCTACCTTCTCTTCTAAGCGATACTGGGAATTCAGTGGGGATGCTACCTTCCTAAAGATGCTGTAGACCAGGATGGTGCTACTTTCAGAAGATGCTGTAGACCAGGATGTGCTACCTTCTCTAAGGACACTGTAGGCCAGGATGTGTTACCTTCTCTAAGGATACTGTAGACCAGGATGTGTTACCTTCTCTAAGGATGCTGTAGGCCAGGATGTGTTACCTTCTCTAAGGATGCTGTAGGCCAGGATGTGCTACCTTCTCTAAGGATGCTGTAGGCCAGGATGTTTTACCTTCTCTAAGGACGCCGTACTTTCTCTAAGGATGCTAAGGACGCCATAGGCCAGGATATGTTACCTTCTCTAAGGATGCTGTAGGCCAGGATATGTGCTCTGTCCCAGTCCCTCCTCCGTCGGCACAGAGCAGTGTAGACTCTAACCAGAGCCTGGAGGTGAGACCCAGGCAGCTCAGTCCTCTCAGTCTTCAGCTTAGTCAGCATCACCAACATCAGATCATCTGCCAGAGGCTGACAAGTCACAGGACAGCAATGTACCAATGATTCACAGTACCAATGATTCACAGGACAGCCATGTACCAATGATTCACAGTACCAATGATTCACAGGACAGCAATGTACCAACGATTCACAGTACCAATGATTCACAGGACAGCCATGTACCAATGATTCACAGGACAGCCATGTACCAATGATTCACAGGACAGCAATGTACCAATGATTCACAGGACAGCAATGTACCAATGATTCACAGGACAGCAATGTACCAATGATTCACAGTACCAATGATTCACAGGACAGCCATGTACCAATGATTCACAGTACCAATGATTCACAGGACAGCCATGTACCAATGATTCACAGTACCAATGATTCACAGGACAGCCATGTACCAACGATTCACAGTACCAATGATTCACAGGACAGCCATGTACCAACGATTCACAGTACCAATGATTCACAGGACAGCAATGTACCAACGATTCACAAGACAGCCATGTACCAATGATTCACAGTACCAATGATTCACAGGACAGCCATGTACCAATGATTCACAGGACAGCCATGTACCAATGATTCACAGTACCAATGATTCACAGGACAGCCATGTACCAATGATTCACAGTACCAATGATTCACAGGACAGCAATGTACCAACGATTCACAGGACAGCCATGTACCAATGATTCACAGTACCAATGATTCACAGGACAGCCATGTACCAATGATTCACAGTACCAATGATTCACAGGACAGCCATGTACCAATGATTCACAGCACCAATGATTCACAGGACAGCCATGTACCAATGATTCACAGGACAGCAATGTACCAACGATTCACAAGACAGCCATGTACCAATGATTCACAGGACAGCCATGTACCAATGATTCACAGTACCAATGATTCACAGGACAGCAATGTACCAACGATTCACAAGACAGCCATGTACCAATGATTCACAGGACAGCCATGTACCAATGATTCACAGTACCAATGATTCACAGGACAGCCATGTACCAATGATTCACAGTACCAATGATTCACAGGACAGCAATGTACCAACGATTCACAAGACAGCCATGTACCAACGATTCACAGGACAGCCATGTACAATGATTCACAGTACCAATGATTCACAGGACAGCCATGTACCAATGATTCACAGTATTCCAATGATTCACAGGACAGCAATGTACCAACGATTCACAGGACAGCAGCATGTACCAATGATTCACAGTACCAATGATTCACAGGACAGCCATGTACCAATGATTCACAAGTACAACAATGATTCATCAGGACAGCCATGTACCAATGATTCACAGCACGAATGATTCACAGACCGCCATGTACCAATGATTCACAAGACAGCAATGTACCAACGATTCATAAGACAGCCATGTACCAATGATTCACAGAGACAGCTGATGCACCAATGATTCACAGTAATGACATCTACAGGGATATACAATAATTTCAACATTCATAAGATAAGCCGGCGTACCAATGATTCACAGAATAGCTGAAAATTACTGATCACAGGACAGCTATAAAAATTTAATATTCATGAGGACAGCTATGTACCAATGATTCAAGGATAGCCAGAAACAATGATTCACAGGACAACCATACCAATGATTCTAAGACAACCACACCAATGATTCAAAGGACAACCATGGGTAATCAACGATTCAGACAGTTTATACCACTGATCACAGCACGAATGATTCACAGACCGCCAAATTAAATGATTCACAGACACCAGGTACCAA
>NC_088409.1:885868-950424 GCF_034236695.1 Oncorhynchus nerka | reverse complement strand
GAGAACACCCTATTTCAGCCAGGCAGGCTAGTTGAGAACACCTTTATATAACCAAGGAAGGCTAGTTGAGAACAAGTTCTCATTTACGACTGCGACCTGGCCAAGAATAAAGCAGAGCAGTGACACACAACAAACATCAACACAGAGTTTCACATGGAGTAAACAAACATACAGTCAATAACACAGTAGACATAAAGTCTATATACAGTGAGTGGAAATGAGGTGAGATTAAGGAGGTGAGGCAATAAATAGGCCGTAGAGGTGAAGTAATTATAATATAGCAATTAAACACTGGAGTGATGAATGTGCAAGTAGAGATACTGGGGTGCAAAGGAGCAACACAATACAAGTAACACTATGGGGATGAGGTAGTTAGATGGGCTATTTACAGATGGGCTATGTAGAGGCTGGGGGGCTGTGTAGAGGCTGGGGGGCTGTGTAGAGGCGGGGGGCTGTGTAGAGGTGCAGTGATCTGTGACCGCTGGTGCTTAAAGCTAGTGATGGAGATATGAGTCTCCAGCTTCAGTGATTTTTGCAGTTTGTTCTAGTCATTGGCAGCAGAGAACTGGATGGAGAGGCGGCCGAAGGAGGAATTGGCTTTGGGGGTGACCAGAGAGATATACCTGCTGGAGCGTGTGCTATGGCTGGGTGCTGCTATGGTGACCAGTGAGATACTGTATACCTGCTGGAGCGCGTGCTATGGCTGGGTGCTGCTATGGTGACCAGAGAGATATACCTGCTGGAGCGCGTGCTACGGGTGGGTGTTGTTATGGTGACCAGTGAGATATACCTGCTTTAGCGCGTGCTACAGGTGGGTGTCCACACAGTCAGGATTATTCCCCGAGTCTAGTGGAGACTAATAATCCTCTATAGTGTCTGGCTTGGTCCAGTTTCTGACAAATACTTTGTCTTGCCCTTTTTCTGAAATTATCTCTCTCCCCCTCTCTCCCACCCTCTCTCTCCCCTCTCTCTCTCTCCTCTCTCCTCTCTCTCCCTCTCTCTCTCCCCCCTCTCTCCCACCCTCTCTCTCCCCTCTCTCTCCCCTTCCTCCCCACCCCTCTCTCTCCCTCTCTCTCTCTCCCCCTTTCTCTCCCCCTCTCTCTCTCCCCTCTCTCTCTCCCCCTCTCTCTCCCTCCCCTCTCTCCCCCTCTCTCTCTCCCCCTCTCTCTCTCCCTCTCTCCTCCCCACCCTCTCTCCCACCCTCTCCCACCCTCTCTCCTACCCTCTCTCTCTCACCCTCTCTCTCTCACCCTCTCTCTCTCACCCTCTCTCTCACCCTCTCTCTCACCCTCTCTCTCACCCTCTCTCACCCTCTCTCTCCCACCCTCTCTCTCCCACCCCCTCTCCCACCCTCCTCTCCCACCCTCTCTCTCCCACCCTCTCTCACTCACTCCTCTCTCTCACCCCTCTCTCTCACCCCTCTCTCTCACCCTCTCTCTCACCCCCTCTCTCACCCTCCTCTCTCTCCCACCCTCTCTCTCCCACCCACCCTCTCTCTCTCTCCCACCCTCTCTCTCTCCCCACCCTCTCTCTCTCCCCCACCCTCTCTCTCCCACCCCTCTCTCCCACCCCCTCTCCCACCCTCTCTCTCCCACCCTCTCTCTCCCACCTCTCTCCCACCCTCTCCCACCCTCTCCCTCCCACCCTCTCTCCCACCCTCTCCCACCCTCTCTCCCACCCTCTCTCCCACCCTCTCTCTCACCCTCTCTCACTCTCCTCCCACCCTCTCTCTCCCACCCTCTCTCTCTCCCACCCTCTCTCTCTCTCCCCACTCCCCTCTCTCTCTCCCACCTCTCTCTCCCACCCCTCTCTCTCTCCCACCCTTCCTCTCTCTCTCCCACCCTCTCTCTCACCCTCCCTATCTCTCACCCTCCCTATCTCTCCCTCTACAGGTGGTCCTGAAGATGATCAAGCATTACCAGGAGGAGGGTCAGGGCAGTGTGAGGTGGTTCAGGTGTACTACTGGGCCTGGTAGTGGAGGACAGGTTAGAGATCACCAACTGTTTCCCTTCCCTCAACACACCGAGGACGACGCCGACTTTGATGAAGGTACGTGAGAACACTGGGTTTGTGCTTCAATTGGAAAACCTACTGCTATTCTTTGTGTGTGTGTGTGTGTGTGTGTGTGTGTGTGTGTGTGTGTGTGTGTCCCTTCAGTGTGTGTGTGTGTGTGTGTCCCTTCAGTGTGTGTGTGTCCTTCAGTGTGTGTGTGTCCTTCAGTGTGTGTGTGTGTCCCTTCAGTGTGTGTGTGTGTGTGTCCTTCAGTGTGTGTGTGTGCTCAGAATGTTCAGTGTTTCTATTAGTGTCTCCCTGCGGTGTCAGTCAGTACTTCATCAGAGATCATTCCTCTGACCGGAGCCTCTGCTATTTTCCGTATCAGACCCTGTTTCTCCGGGCAGCAGTTGCTAACCCTCAGTCCAATCTTGACTGACAGACAGTCTGTCCCGAGGAAGGGAAAGGTCTCTCCGATCATGTCCTCATTTCTCTCACTAACAAGCTACGGTACTGAATTCTGCACAACCGAGCGAGCATGAGAGGTTGCTAAAAAGGTCGTTAGTATCAGAGGTCTGGGTGTATGTTAGTGAGCAATTTTAGAGGTCTGTTTGTAGTAGTGAATGGAGAACAGTAACTCTGAGATATCTAGTAGGTCTGTCTGTAGTAGTGAATGGAGAACAGCGGGGACTGAGATATCTAGTAGGTCTGTCTGTAGTAGTGAATGGAGAACAGTAACTGAGATATCTTGTAGGTCTGTAGTAGTGAATGGAGAACAGTAACTCTGAGATATCTAGTAGGTCTGTAGTAGTGAATGGAGAACAGTGACTGAGATATCTAGTAGGTCTGTAGTAGTGAATGGAGAACAGTGACTGAGATATCTAGTAGGTCTGTAGTAGTGAATGGAGAACAGTGACTGAGATATCTAGTAGGTCTGTAGTAGTGAATGGAGAACAGTGACTGAGATATCTAGTAGGTCTGTAGTAGTGAATGGAGAACAGTGACTGAGATATCTAGTAGGTCTGTAGTAGTGAATGGAGAACAGTGACTGAGATATCTAGTAGGTCTGTAGTAGTGAATGGAGAACAGTAACTGAGATCTAGTAGGTCTGTAGTAGTGAATGGAGAACAGTGACTGAGATATCTAGTAGGTCTGTAGTAGTGAATGGAGAACAGTGACTGAGATATCTAGTAGGTCTGTCTGTCTAGTATTGAATGGAGAACAGTAACTGGGATATCTAGTAGGTCTGTAGTAGTGAATGGAGAACAGTGACTGAGATATCTAGTAGGTCTGTCTGTCTAGTATTGAATGGAGAACAGTAACTGGATATCTAGTAGGTCTGTAGTAGTGAATGAGAACAGTAACTGAGATATCTAGTAGGTCTGTAGTAGTGAATGGAGAACAGTGACTGAGATATCTAGTAGGTCTGTCTGTAGTATTGAATGGAGAACAGTGCCTGATATATCTAGTAGGTCTGTAGTAGTGAATGGAGAACAGTAACTGAGATATCTAGTAGGTCTGTAGTAGTGAATGGAGAACAGTGACTGAGATATGTAGTAGGTCTGTAGTAGTGAATGGAGAACAGTGACTGAGATATCTAGTAGGTCTGTAGTAGTGAATGGAGAACAGTAACTGAGATATCTAGTAGGTCTGTCTGTAGTATTGAATGGAGAACAGTGACTGAGATATCTAGTAGTCTGTCTGTAGTGAATGGAGAACGGTGACTGAGATATCTAGTAGATCTGTAGTAGTGAATTGAGAACAGTAACTGAGATATCTAGTAGGTCTGTAGTAGTGAATGGAGAACAGTGACTGAGATATCTAGTAGGTCTGTGGTAGTGAATGAGAACGTGACTGAGATATCTAGTAGGTCTGTAGTAGTGAATGGAGAGAACAGTAACTGAGATATCTAGTAGGTCTGTCTGTAGTATTGAATGGAGAACAGTGACTGAGATATCTAGTAGGTCTGTCTGTAGTAGTGAATGGAGAACAAAGTAACTGAGATATCTAGTAGGTCTGTAGTAGTGAATGGAGAACAGTAACTGAGATATCTAGTAGGTCTGTCTGTAGTAGTGAATGGAGAACAGTAACTGAGATATGTAGTAGGTCTGTAGTAGTGAATGGAGAACAGTAACTGAGATATCTAGTAGGTCTGTCTGTAGTAGTGAATGGAGAACAGTAACTGAGATATCTAGTAGGTCTGTAGTAGTGAATGGAGAACAGTAACTGAGATATCTAGTAGGTCTGTCTGTAGTAGTGAATGGAGAACAGTAACTGAGATATCTAGTAGGTCTGTCTGTAGTAGTGAATGGAGAACAGTAACTGAGATATGTAGTAGGTCTGTAGTAGTGAATGGAGAACAGTAACTGAGATATCTAGTAGGTTTGTAGTAGTGAATGGAGAACAGTAACTGAGATATGTAGTAGGTCTGTAGTAGTGAATGGAGAACGGTAACTGAGATATCTAGTAGGTCTGTAGTAGTGAATGGAGAACAGTAACTGAGAGATATCTCCTCACAGCTGATTGGTCAGTCATGTGTTCTAAGAAGCCCAGTCTCTGCACGACACTGACCCATGACCCCAACATATAGTGGTGCCCTCTGTAGTGTACAAAACCAATTTAAACGAACAGACAGCAGAGAAACAGGCTAAAGTGGTATGGGGCAGTAGAGGCGCTTGAAGATTTGTTTGTTTGTAGCCTTGGGTCTGGGAAAATTAGACTTTAAAAATAAATAAATTATAAACTCATTTAATGCAATTCTATGTAATTATACACGACTGGAGAATTAACAGATTTTTAAAATTGTTATACTCAAATGATTGGCTGCTTTGACACTGACAAAGGAGAATGGGGCAGTAGATATACTCAACTTATACTCAAATGATTGGCTGCTTTGACACTGACAAATGGAGAATGTGGCGTAGATATACTCAATTTATACTCTAATGATTGGCTGCTTTGACACTGACAAATGGAGAATGTGGCAGTAGATATACTCAACTTATACTCTAATGATTGGCTGCTTTGACACTGACAAATGGAGAATGTGAGATCATTAAACGACCTGGTCTTGAATCCATCAACAGTCGAGGTCGAGGTGTGTGGAAGAGAGACACATGGTACAATATGAGGAAGTTATAGTCCTAAACAAGCTTGCCTAGTTTCACCCACTCACCCAATGACGTGCAGCTCCCTCACAGGCCATGGCCAATGGGCTCGTACTCAAAGCCCGTCTCTAGTTTGGTAAACAACACTGTTCGAGTCGATAGGTCTATTTGGAAGTTTAATAAAATAATTTTTTTGTAGACTACATACAGTCTTTATCTCAGCAGCTCTCCAAACTGTGCTGTCCCGTGATTTGTATTTGAAATAATGCGAAAGGCCTGTTTGTTTGTTTGTTGTTGCTGCAATGCTGTTCACTGTCAGATATGTTAAGCGTTACAGACTGTAGGCGATGCCTTGTGATTGGACGATACACAATCCACAGCTAGGCTATTAAAAAAAATAAACAAGCTATCGATCCTCCGTGGCTAAATTATAGACCTACTCCTAGTGTAGTATTCTGAATTATTTCATTTATTTCTGAACAGACAGCAGTGATTTCTGTGACTTTGGCCAAATGTATTTCAGTTTATCAGGGTTGTGTTAGCTCCACCGGGACCCTTCTCATGGCTGTGCCTCTATCAGGAAGTAAATGATGAAGGACCCTTCCTTCTCATGGCTGTGACTCTATCAGGAAGTAAATGATGAAGGTCCCTTCTCATGGCTGTGACTCTATCAGGAAGTAAATGATGAAGGACCCTTCCCATGGCTGTGACTCTATCAGGAAGTAAATGATGAAGGTCCCTTCTCATGGCTGTGACTCTATCAGGAAGTAAATGATGAAGGACCCTTCCCATGGCTGTGACTCTATCAGGAAGTAAATGATGAAGGTCCCTTCTCATGGCTGTGACTCTATCGGGAAGTAAATGATGAAGGTCCCTTCCTTCCCATGGCTGTGATTCTATCAGGAAATAAATGAAGTACCCTTCCTTCCCATGGCTGTGACTCTATCAGGAAATAAATGAAGGACCCTCCCTTCCCATGGCTGTGACTCTATCAGGAAGTAAATGATGAAGGACCCTCCCTTCCCATGGCTGTGACTCTATCAGGAAGTAAATGAAGGACCCTTCCTTCTCATGGCTATGACTCTATCAGGAAGTAAATGAAGAAGGTCCCTTCTCATGGCTGTGACTCTATCAGGAAGTAAATGATGAAGGACCCTTCCCATGGCTGTGACTCTATCAGGAAGTAAATGATGAAGGACCCTTCCCATGGCTGTGACTCTATCAGGAAGTAAATGATGAAGGTCCCTTCTCATGGCTGTGACTCTATCAGGAAGTAAATGATGAAGGACCCTTCCCATGGCTGTGACTCTATCAGGAAGTAAATGATGAAGGTCCCTTCTCATGGCTGTGACTCTATCGGGAAGTAAATGATGAAGGTCCCTTCCTTCCCATGGCTGTGATTCTATCAGGAAATAAATGAAGGACCCTTCCTTCCCATGGCTGTGACTCTATCAGGAAATAAATGAAGGACCCTCCCTTCCCATGGCTGTGACTCTATCAGGAAGTAAATGATGAAGGACCCTCCCTTCCCATGGCTGTGACTCTATCAGGAAATAAATGAAGTACCCTTCCTTCCCATGGCTGTGACTCTATCAGGAAGTAAATGAAGGACCCTCCCTTCCCATGGCTGTGACTCTATCAGGAAGTAAATGATGAAGGACCCTCCCTTCCCATGGCTGTGACTCTATCAGGAAGTAAATGAAGGACCCTTCCTTCTCATGGCTATGACTCTATCAGGAAGTAAATGAAGAAGGTCCCTTCTCATGGCTGTGACTCTATCAGGAAGTAAATGATGAAGGACCCTTCCCATGGCTGTGACTCTATCAGGAAGTAAATGATGAAGGACCCTTCCCATGGCTGTGACTCTATCAGGAAGTAAATGATGAAGGTCCCTTCTCATGGCTGTGACTCTATCAGGAAGTAAATGATGAAGGACCCTTCCCATGGCTGTGACTCTATCAGGAAGTAAATGATGAAGGTCCCTTCTCATGGCTGTGACTCTATCGGGAAGTAAATGATGAAGGTCCCTTCCTTCCCATGGCTGTGATTCTATCAGGAAATAAATGAAGGACCCTTCCTTCCCATGGCTGTGACTCTATCAGGAAATAAATGAAGGACCCTCCCTTCCCATGGCTGTGACTCTATCAGGAAGTAAATGATGAAGGACCCTCCCTTCCCATGGCTGTGACTCTATCAGGAAGTAAATGAAGGACCCTTCCTTCTCATGGCTATGACTCTATCAGGAAGTAAATGAAGAAGGTCCCTTCTCATGGCTGTGACTCTATCAGGAAGTAAATGATGAAGGACCCTTCCCATGGCTGTGACTCTATCAGGAAGTAAATGATGAAGGACCCTTCCTTCCCATGGCTGTGACTCTATCAGGAAGTAAATGATGAAGGTCCCTTCTCATGGCTGTGACTCTATCAGGAAGTAAATGATGAAGGACCCTTCCTTCCCATGGCTGTGACTCTATCAGGAAGTAAATGATGAAGGACCCTTCCTTCCCATGGCTGTGACTCTATCAGGAAGTAAATGATGAAGGACCCTTCCTTCCCATGGCTGTGACTCTATCAGGAAGTAAATGATGAAGGTCCCTTCCTTCCCATGGCTGTGACTCTATCAGGAAGTAAATGATGAAGAACCCATCCTTCTCATGGCTGTGACTCTATCAGGAAGTAAATGATGAAGGACCCCTCCTTCCCATGGCTGTGACTCTATCAGGAAGTAAACGATGAAGGTCCCTTCTCATGGCTGTGACTCTATCAGGAAGTAAATGATGAAGGACCCTTCCTTCCCATGTCTGTGACTCTATCAGGAAATAAATGAAGTTCAACTCTAGAGAGATGAGAGGTGCAGGCTCGTATCTATCAGAGCTGAGCGAGGGAGGAGAGAGATCATTGAAATATCATCTGGTTCTGTGAGAGATGTACTTCTCTCTCTCTCTCACCACAGCAATGGCCACGAGTTGGTCTACAGGTTACAACGTTGCGCACATCATGAACCCGAGCCGGTCCAACCCGACTCAATCATTTGTTGTTCCTTCGACCATGAGACACTTATTAGGTTCAGTCGGGTCAATGCAGCGTATGTAACAATGTGTTCAGTCTCTGCATGGTCAACGCAGCACATTGAGACACCTGTCAGTCTGCATGGTCAACGCAGCACATTGAGACACCTGTCAGTCTGCATGGTCAACGCAGCACATTGAGACACCTGTCAGTCTGCATGGTCAACGCAGCACATTGAGACACCTGTCAGTCTGCATGGTCAACGCAGCACATTGAGACACCTGTCAGTCTGCATGGTCAACGCAGCACATTGAGACACCTGTCAGTCTGCATGGTCAACGCAGCACATTGAGACACCTGTCAGTCTGCATGGTCAACGCAGCACATTGAGACACCTGTCAGTCTGCATGGTCAACGCAGCACATTGAGACACCTGTCAGTCTGCATGGTCAACGCAGCACATTGAGACACCTGTCAGTCTGCATGGTCAACGCAGCACATTGAGACACCTGTCAGTCTGCATGGTCAACGCAGCACATTGAGACACCTGTCAGTCTGCATGGTCAACGCAGCACATTGAGACACCTGTCAGTCTGCATGGTCAACGCAGCACATTGAGACACCTGTCAGTCTGCATGGTCAACGCAGCACATTGAGACACCTGTCAGTCTGCATGGTCAACGCAGCACATTGAGACACCTGTCAGTCTGCATGGTCAACGCAGCACTTAAGTTCAGTCGGGTCAATGCAGCGCATTGAGACACCTGTCAGTCTGCATGGTCAACGCAGCACATTGAGACACCTGTCAGTCTGCATGGTCAACGCAGCACATTGAGACACCTGTCAGTCTGCATGGTCAACGCAGCACATTGAGACACCTGTCAGTCTGCATGGTCAACGCAGCACTTAAGTTCAGTCGGGTCAATGCAGCGCATTGAGACACCTGTCAGTCTGCATGGTCAACGCAGCACTTAAGTTCAGTCGGGTCAATGCAGCGCATTGAGACACCTGTCAGTCTGCATGGTCAACGCAGCACATTGAGACACCTGTCAGTCTGCATGGTCAACGCAGCACATTGAGACACCTGTCAGTCTGCATGGTCAACGCAGCACATTGAGACACCTGTCAGTCTGCATGGTCAACGCAGCACTTAAGTTCAGTCGGGTCAATGCAGCGCATTGAGACACCTGTCAGTCTGCATGGTCAACGCAGCACTTAAGTTCAGTCGGGTCAATGCAGCGCATTGAGACACCTGTCAGTCTGCATGGTCAACGCAGCACATTGAGACACCTGTCAGTCTGCATGGTCAACGCCCAGCACTTAAGTTCAGTCGGGTCAATGCAGCGCATTGAGACACCTGTCAGTCTGCATGGTCAACGCAGCACATTGAGACACCTGTCAGTCTGCATGGTCAACGCAGCACATTGAGACACCTGTCAGTCTGCATGGTCAACGCAGCACATTGAGACACCTGTCAGTCTGCATGGTCAACGCAGCACTTAAGTTCAGTCGGGTCAATGCAGCGCATTGAGACACCTGTCAGTCTGCATGGTCAACGCAGCACATTGAGACACCTGTCAGTCTGCATGGTCAACGCAGCACTTAAGTTCAGTCGGGTCAATGCAGCGCATTGAGACACCTGTCAGTCTGCATGGTCAACGCAGCACATTGAGACACCTGTCAGTCTGCATGGTCAACGCAGCACTTAAGTTCAGTCGGGTCAATGCAGCGCATTGAGACACCTGTCAGTCTGCATGGTCAACGCAGCACATTGAGACACCTGTCAGTCTGCATGGTCAACGCAGCACTTAAGTTCAGTCGGGTCAATGCAGCGCATTGAGACACCTGTCAGTCTGCATGGTCAACGCAGCACATTGAGACACCTGTCAGTCTGCATGGTCAACGCAGCACTTAAGTTCAGTCGGGTCAATGCAGCGCATTGAGACACCTGTCAGTCTGCATGGTCAACGCAGCACATTGAGACACCTGTCAGTCTGCATGGTCAACGCAGCACTTGGTTCAGTCGGGTCAATGCAGCACATTGAGACACCTGTCAGTCTGCATGGTCAACGCAGCACTTAAGTTCAGTCGGGTCAATGCAGCGCATTGAGACACCTGTCAGTCTGCATGGTCAACGCAGCACTTAAGTTCAGTCGGGTCAATGCAGCACATTGAGACACCTGTCAGTCTGCATGGTCAACGCAGCACATTGAGACACCTGTCAGTCTGCATGGTCAACGCAGCACTTAAGTTCAGTCGGGTCAACGCAGCACATTGAGACACCTGTCAGTCTGCATGGTCAACGCAGCACTTAAGTTCAGTCGGGTCAATGCAGCACATTGAGACACCTGTCAGTCTGCATGGTCAACGCAGCACATTGAGACACCTGTCAGTCTGCATGGTCAACGCAGCACATTGAGACACCTGTCAGTCTGCATGGTCAACGCAGCACATTGAGACACCTGTCAGTCTGCATGGTCAACGCAGCACTTAAGTTCAGTCGGGTCAATGCAGCGCATTGAGACACCTGTCAGTCTGCATGGTCAACGCAGCACATTGAGACACCTGTCAGTCTGCATGGTCAACGCAGCACTTAAGTTCAGTCGGGTCAATGCAGCGCATTGAGACACCTGTCAGTCTGCATGGTCAACGCAGCACATTGAGACACCTGTCAGTCTGCATGGTCAACGCAGCACTTAAGTTCAGTCGGGTCAATGCAGCGCATTGAGACACCTGTCAGTCTGCATGGTCAACGCAGCACATTGAGACACCTGTCAGTCTGCATGGTCAACGCAGCACTTAAGTTCAGTCGGGTCAATGCAGCGCATTGAGACACCTGTCAGTCTGCATGGTCAACGCAGCACATTGAGACACCTGTCAGTCTGCATGGTCAACGCAGCACTTAAGTTCAGTCGGGTCAATGCAGCGCATTGAGACACCTGTCAGTCTGCATGGTCAACGCAGCACATTGAGACACCTGTCAGTCTGCATGGTCAACGCAGCACTTAAGTTCAGTCGGGTCAATGCAGCACATTGAGACACCTGTCAGTCTGCATGGTCAACGCAGCACTTAAGTTCAGTCGGGTCAATGCAGCGCATTGAGACACCTGTCAGTCTGCATGGTCAACGCAGCACTTAAGTTCAGTCGGGTCAATGCAGCACATTGAGACACCTGTCAGTCTGCATGGTCAACGCAGCACTTAAGTTCAGTCGGGTCAATGCAGCGCATTGAGACACCTGTCAGTCTGCATGGTCAACGCAGCACTTAAGTTCAGTCGGGTCAATGCAGCGCATTGAGACACCTGTCAGTCTGCATGGTCAACGCAGCACATTGAGACACCTGTCAGTCTGCATGGTCAACGCAGCACTTAAGTTCAGTCGGGTCAATGCAGCACATTGAGACACCTGTCAGTCTGCATGGTCAACGCAGCACTTAAGTTCAGTCGGGTCAATGCAGCGCATTGAGACACCTGTCAGTCTGCATGGTCAACGCAGCACTTAAGTTCAGTCGGGTCAATGCAGCACATTGAGACACCTGTCAGTCTGCATGGTCAACGCAGCACTTAAGTTCAGTCGGGTCAATGCAGCGCATTGAGACACCTGTCAGTCTGCATGGTCAACGCAGCACATTGAGACACCTGTCAGTCTGCATGGTCAACGCAGCACATTGAGACACCTGTCAGTCTGCATGGTCAACGCAGCACATTGAGACACCTGTCAGTCTGCATGGTCAACGCAGCACTTAAGTTCAGTCGGGTCAATGCAGCGCATTGAGACACCTGTCAGTCTGCATGGTCAACGCAGCACTTAAGTTCAGTCGGGTCAATGCAGCGCATTGAGACACCTGTCAGTCTGCATGGTCAACGCAGCACATTGAGACACCTGTCAGTCTGCATGGTCAACGCAGCACATTGAGACACCTGTCAGTCTGCATGGTCAACGCAGCACATTGAGACACCTGTCAGTCTGCATGGTCAACGCAGCACTTAAGTTCAGTCGGGTCAATGCAGCGCATTGAGACACCTGTCAGTCTGCATGGTCAACGCAGCACTTAAGTTCAGTCGGGTCAATGCAGCGCATTGAGACACCTGTCAGTCTGCATGGTCAACGCAGCACATTGAGACACCTGTCAGTCTGCATGGTCAACGCAGCACTTAAGTTCAGTCGGGTCAATGCAGCGCATTGAGACACCTGTCAGTCTGCATGGTCAACGCAGCACATTGAGACACCTGTCAGTCTGCATGGTCAACGCAGCACTTAAGTTCAGTCGGGTCAATGCAGCACATTGAGACACCTGTCAGTCTGCATGGTCAACGCAGCACTTAAGTTCAGTCGGGTCAATGCAGCGCATTGAGACACCTGTCAGTCTGCATGGTCAACGCAGCACTTAAGTTCAGTCGGGTCAATGCAGCACATTGAGACACCTGTCAGTCTGCATGGTCAATGCAGCACTTAAGTTCAGTCGGGTCAATGCAGCTCCGCCCTGCCCCGCCCCGCCCTGCCCCGCCCCGCCCTGCCCCGCTCCGCCCTGCCCCGCCCCGCCCCGCTCCGCCCTGCCCCGCCCCATCCCGCAGCACATGTAACAATGTTGACGACAACGATGCTGTTTTCACTTTGCATCTTAATATGAATCCACTAGGTTTCTGTAGTGACACTATAAGTTTGTGTTTCTTACATCTGCAAACATCTAGTTTGTCTTTTTCTTAGCAAGTTGGGACCTGAATCATGTTAGCCGCTAATGCTAGTTAGCTGGCTAGCTAATAAATGTACTGAGTGAGAGCAAACGTAGCTAGCTAATAAATGTACTGAGTCAGAGCAAACGTAGCTAGCTAATAAACGTACTGAGTCAGAGCAAACGTAGCTAGCTAATAAACGTACTGAGTCAGAGCAAACGTAGCTAGCTAATAAACGTACTGAGTCAGAGCAAACGTAGCTAGCTAATAAATGTACTGAGTCAGAGCAAACGTAGCTAGCTATACAGCCTGATAATACCAGCTGGAGACCGGTCCTCAGAGACTACGTGAGGAGTGACTGGAATAAGACTGGGCTCAGATGGGTAGATGGAGACCGGTCCTCAGAGACAACCAGCAAGGAGAATCAGGGTTGCACATTCCTGCCAACTTTACCCAAATGTAAAGTAGAGGACATTCAGCAGCTCTTGAAGGACAATGGAAGTACATAAAAACACCGTCTTTATTGTTACAAGTAAACACGCTCATTTTGGCTTTCCTCCAAACTCCCCGTTTTTCCAAAAATCCCGATTGGAGGATATAGCGGCACTAGGGAGAAAGAGACTGGGTTATGGGGAGAAAGAGACTGGGTTATGGGGAGAAAGAGACTGGGTTATGGGGAGAAAGAGACTGGGTTATGGGGAGGGAGAGACTGGGTTATGGGGAGGGAGAGACTGGGTTTATGGGGAGGGAGAGACTGGGTTTATGGGGAGGGAGAGACTGGGTTTATGGGGAGGAGAGACTGGGTTTATGGGGAGGGAGAGACTGGGTTATGGGGGAGGGAGAGACTGGGTTTATGGGGAGGAGAGACTGGGTTTATGGGGAGGGAGAGACTGGGTTTATGGGGAGGGAGAGACTGGGTTTATGGGGAGGGAGAGACTGGGTTTATGGGGAGGGAGAGACTGGGTTTATGGGGAGGGAGAGACTGGGTTTATGGGGAGGGAGAGAGAGACTGGGTTATGGGGAGGGAGAGAGAGACTGGGTTATGGGGAGGAGAGAGAGAGAGACTGGGTTATGGGGAGGAGAGAGAGACTGGGTTATGGGGAGGGAGAGAGAGACTGGGTTATGGGGAGGAGATGGGCAGAGAGAGACTGGGTTATGGGGAGGGAGAGAGAGAATGGGTTATGGGGAGGGAGAGATGGGTTATGGGGAGGGAGAGAGAGACTGGGTTATGGGGAGGGAGAGAGAGATGGGTTATGGGGAGGGAGAGAGAGATGGGTTATGGGGAGGGAGAGAGAGACTGGGTTATGGGGAGGGAGAGAGAGATGGGTTATGGGGAGGGAGAGAGAGATGGGTTATGGGGAGGGAGAGAGAGATGGGTTATGGGGAGGGAGAGAGAGAATGGGTTATGGGGAGAGAGAGACTGGGTTATGGGGAGGGAGAGAGAGAATGGGTTATGGGGAGGGAGAGAGAATGGGTTATGGGGAGGAGAGAGAGAATGGGTTATGGGGAGGGAGAGAGAGAGATGGGTTATGGGGAGGGAGAGAGAGATGGGTTATGGGGAGGAGAGAGAGACTGGGTTATGGGGAGGGAGAGAGAGATGGGTTATGGGGAGGGAGAGAGAGATGGGTTATGGGGAGGGGAGAGAGATGGGTTATGGGGAGGGAGAGAGAATGGGTTATGGGGAGAGAGACTGGGTTATGGGGAGGGGAGAGAGAGAATGGGTTATGGGGAGGGAGAGATGGGTTATGGGGAGGGAGAGATGGGTTATGGGGAGGGAGAGATGGGTTATGGGGGAGGGAGAGAGAGAATGGGTTATGGGGAGGGAGAGAGAGAATGGGTTATGGGGAGGGAGGGAGAGATGGGTTATGGGGAGGGAGGGAGAGATGGGTTATGGGGAGGGAGAGAGAGACTGGGTTATGGGGAGGGAGAGAGAGACTGGGTTATGGGGAGGGGAGAGAGACTGGGTTATGGGGAGGGAGAGAGAGACTGGGTTATGGGGAGGGAGAGAGAGACTGGGTTATGGGGAGGGAGAGAGAGAATGGGTTATGGGGAGGGAGAGATGGGTTATGGGGAGGGAGAGAGAGACTGGGTTATGGGGAGGAGAGAGAGATGGGTTATGGGGAGGGAGAGAGAGATGGGTTATGGGGAGGGAGAGAGAGACTGGGTTATGGGGAGGGAGAGAGATGGGTTATGGGAGGGAGAGAGAGATGGGTTATGGGGAGGGAGGAGAGAATGGGTTATGGGGAGAGAGAGACTGGGTTATGGGGAGGAGAGAGAGAATGGGTTATGGGAGGGAGAGAATGGGTTATGGGGAGGAGAGAGATGGGTTATGGGGAGGGAGAGAGATGGGTTATGGGGAGGAGAGAGAGAATGGGTTATGGGGAGGAGAGAGAATGGGTTATGGGGAGGAGAGAGAGAGACTGGGTTATGGGGAGGGAGAGAGAGACTGGGTTATGGGGAGGGAGAGAGAGACTGGGTTATGGGGAGGGAGAGAGACTGGGTTATGGGGAGGAGAGAGACTGGGTTATGGGGGGGAGGAGAGATGGGTTATGGGGGAGGGAGAGAGATGGGTTATGGGGAGGAGAGAGAGATGGGTTATGGGGAGGGAGAGAGAGACTGGGTTACGGGGGAGGGGAGGAGGGTTGCGGGGGAGGGAGAGAGACTGGGTTACGGGGAGGGAGAGACTGGGTTACGGGGAGAGAGGGGAGGAGAGAGAGACTGGGTTACGGGGAGGAGAGAGACTGGGTTACGGGGAGGAGAGAGAGCTGGTTACGGGGAGGGAGAGAGAGATGGGTTACGGGGAGGGAGAGAGAGATGGGTTACGGGGAGAGAGAGAGATGGGTTACGGGGAGGGGGAGAGAGACTGGGTTACGGGAGGGAGAGAGAGACTGGGTTACGAGGAGAGAGAGAGACTGGGTTGGGAGGGAGAGAGACTGGGTTATGGGAGGGGAGAGAGAGAGATGGGTTGCACGGGAGGGAGAGAGAGATGGGTACACGGGGAGGAGAGAGGGACTGGGTTACGGGGAGGGGAGAGGAGAGACTGGGTTACGGGGAGGAGAGAGACTTGCAGGTTACGGGGAGGAGAGAGAGACTGGGTTACGGGAGGGAGAGAGAGATGGGTTACGGGGAGGGAGAGAAGACTGGGTTACGGGGAGGAGAGAAAGACTTGGGTTACGGGGAGGGAGAGAGAGATGGGTTACGGGGAGGAGAGAGAGACTGGGTTACGGGGAGAGAGAGAGACTGGGTTACGCGGGGAGGGAGAGAGAGACTGGGTTACGGGAGGGAGAGAGACTGGGAGGAGGGAGAGAGGACTGGGTTACGGGGGAGGGAGATGGGGGAGAGACTGGGTTATGGGGAGGAGAGATGGGTTATGGGGAGGGAGAGATGGGTTATGGGGAGGGAGAGATGGGTTATGGGGAGGGAGAGAGATGGGTTATGGGGAGGGAGAGATGGGTTATGGGGAGGGGAGAGATGGGTTATGGGGAGGGAGAGATGGGTTATGGGGAGGGAGAGAGACTGGGTTTATGGGGAGGAGAGAGACTGAGGTTATGGGGAGGAGAGAGAGACTGGGTTATGGGGAGGGAGAGAGAGACTGGATTATGGGGAGGGAGAGAGAGATGGGTTATGGGGAGGGAGAGAGAGAGATGGGTTATGGGGGAGGGAGAGAGAGATGGGTTACGGGGAGGAGAGAGAACTGGGTTACGGGGAGGGAGAGACTGGGTTACGGGGAGGAGAGAGAGACTGGGTTACGGGGGGAGAGAGAGAGACTGGGTTACGGGGAGGGAGAGAGACTGGTTTACGGGGAGGGAGAGAGAGATGGGTTACGGGGAGGGAGAGAGACAGGTTACGGGGAGGGAGAGAGAGACTGGGTTACGGGGAGGGAGAGGGCTGGGTTGGGGAGGGAGAGAGACTGGAATTCTGAGGAGCAGGGGGAGGGGAGGGAGAGAGACTGGGTTACGGGGAGGGGAGAGAGAGACTGGGTTACGGGGAGGGAGAGAGAGACTGGGTTACGGGGAGGGAGAGAGAGACTGGGTTACGGGAGGGAGAGAGAGACTGGGTTACGCGGGGAGGGAGAGAGAGACTGGGTTACGGGGAGGGAGAGAGAGACTGGGTTACGGGGAGGAGAGAGAGACTGGGTTACGGGAGGGAGAGAGGAGACTGGGTTACGGGGAGGGAGAGAGAGACTGGGTTACGGGGAGGGAGAGAGAGACTGGGTTACGGGGAGGAGAGAGACTGGGTTACGGGGAGGAGAGAGAGACTGGGTTACGGGAGGGAGAGAGAGAGAGGTTTGGGGAGGAGAGAGAGAGACTGAGTTATGGGGAGGGAGAGAGAGACTGGGTTATGGGGGAGGGAGAGAGACTGGGTTATGGGGAGGGAGAGAGAGACTGAGTTATGGGGGAGGAGAGAGAGACTGGGTTATGGGGAGGGAGAGAGAGACTGGGTTATGGGGAGGAGAGAGAGACTGGGTTATGGGGAGGAGATGGGCAGAGAGAGACTGGGTTATGGGGAGGGAGATGGGCAGAGAGAGATGGGTTATGGGGAGGAGAGAGAGACTGGGTTATGGGGAGGGAGAGAGACTGGGTTATGGGGAGGGGAGAGAGACTGGGTTATGGGGAGGAGAGAGAGACTGGGTTATGGGGAGGAGAGATGGGTTATGGGGAGGGAGATGGGCAGAGAGAGAGACTGGGTTATAGGGAGGGAGAGAGATGGGTTATGGGGGAGGGAGAGAGATGGGTTATGGGGAGGGAGAGAGAGACTGGGTTATGGGGAGGGAGAGATGGGTTATGGGGGAGGGAGAGATGGGTTATGGGGAGGGAGAGATGGGTTATGGGGAGGAGAGAGACTGGGTTATGGGGAGGGAGAGAGACTGGGTTATGGGGAGGAGAGAGACTGGGTTATGGGGAGGAGAGAGAGACTGGGTTATGGGGAGGGAGAGAGAGAGACTGGGTTATGGGAGGAGAGAGAGACTGGGTTATGGGAGGAGAGAGAGACTGGGTTATGGGGAGGGAGAGAGAGACTGGGTTATGGGGAGGAGAGAGAGACTGGGTTATGGGGGAGGGGAGAGAGAGAGACTGGGTTATGGGGAGGAGAGAGAGACTGGGTTATGGGAGGGAGAGATGGGTTATGGGAGGGAGAGATGGGTTATGGGAGGGAGAGAGAGACTGGAGGTTATGGGGAGGGAGAGAGAGACTGGGTTATGGGGAGGGAGAGATGGGTTATGGGGAGTGAGAGAGAGACTGGGTTATGGGGAGGGAGAGAGACTGGGTTATGGGGAGGGAGATGGGTTATGGGGAGGGAGAGAGAGAGAGACTGGGTTATGGGGAGGGAGAGAGAGACTGGGTTATGGGGAGGGAGAGAGAGACTGGGTTATGGGGAGGGAGAGAGAGACTGGGTTATGGGGAGGGAGAGACTGGTTTATGGGGAGGGAGAGACTGGATTATGGGGAGGGAGAGATGGGTTATGGGGAGGGAGAGATGGGTTATGGGGAGGGAGAGAGAGACTGGGTTATGGGGAGGGAGAGAGAGACTGGGTTATGGGGAGGGAGAGAGAGACTGGGTTATGGGGAGGGAGAGAGAGACTGGGTTATGCGGAGGGAGAGAGAGACTGGGTTATGCGGAGGGAGAGACTGGGTTATGGGGAGGGAGAGAGACTGGGTTATGGGCAGGGAGAGATGGGTTATGGGGAGGGAGAGATGGGTTATGGGGGAGGGAGAGATGGGTTATGGGGAGGAGAGAGAGATGGGTTATGGGGAGGGAGAGAGATGGGTTATGGGGAGGGAGAGAGAGACTGGGTTATGGGGAGGGAGAGATGGGTTATGGGGAGGAGAGATGGGTTATGGGGAGGGAGAGATGGGTTATGGGGAGGAGAGAGAGACTGGGTTATGGGGAGGAGGGAGAGACTGGGTTATGGGGAGGGAGGGAGAGACTGGGTTATGGGGAGGGAGGGAGAGACTGGGTTATGGGGAGGGAGAGAGAGACTGGGTTATGGGGAGGAGAGAGAGACTGGGTTATGGGGAGGGAGAGAGAGACTGGGTTATGGGGAGGAGAGAGAGACTGGGTTATGGGGAGGAGAGAGAGACTGGGTTATGGGGAGGGAGGGAGAGACTGGGTTATGGGGAGGGAGGGAGAGACTGGGTTATGGGGAGGAGGGAGAGACTGGGTTATGGGGAGGGAGAGAGAGACTGGGTTATGGGGAGGGAGAGGGGAGAGACTGGGTTATGGGGGAGGAGAGGGAGAGACTGGGTTATGGGGGAGGAGAGGAGAGACTGGGTTATGGGGAGGGAGAGGGAGAGACTGGGTTATGGGGGAGGGAGAGGGAGAGACTGGGTTATGGGGAGGGAGAGGGAGAGACTGGGTTATGGGGAGGGAGAGGGAGAGACTGGGTTATGGGGAGGGAGAGGGAGAGACTGGGTTATGGGGAGGGAGAGGAGAGACTGGGTTATGGGGAGGGAGAGGGAGAGACTGGGTTATGGGGAGGGAGAGACTGGATTATGGGGAGGGGAGAGGTGGATTATGGGGAGGGAGAGGTGGATTATGGGGAGGTAGAGACTGGGTTATGGGGAGGGGGAGAGAGACTGGGTTATGGGGAGGGGGAGAGAGATGGGTTATGGGGAGGGAGAGACTGGGTTATGGGGAGGGAGAGACTGGGTTATGGGGAGGGAGAGAGAGACTGGGTTATGGGGAGGAGATGGGCAGAGAGAGACTGGGTTATGGGGAGGGAGATGGGCAGAGAGAGACTGGGTTATGGGGAGGGAGAGAGAGACTGGGTTATGGGAGAGAGAGAGAGCTAGAGACGGGAGAGAGAGAGCTAGAGACGGGGAGAGAGCTAGAGACTGGGGGGAGAGAGAGAGAGCTAGAGACGGGGGAGAGAGAGAGAGCTAGAGACGGGGAGAGAGAGAGAGCTAGAGACGGGGAGAGAGAGAGAGCTAGAGACGGGGAGAGAGAGAGAGCTAGAGACGGGGAGAGAGAGAGCTAGAGACGGGATAGAGAGAGAGAGACGGGGAGGAGAGAGAGCTAGAGACGGGGAGGAGAGAGAGCTAGAGACGGGGAGAGAGAGAGAGCTAGAGACGGGGGAGAGAGAGAGCTAGAGACGGGGAGAGAGAGAGCTAGAGACGGGGAGAGAGAGAGAGCTAGAGACGGGGAGAGAGAGCTAGAGAGGGAGAGAGAGAGAGCTAGAGACGGGAGAGAGAGAGAGCTAGAGACGGGGAGAGAGAGAGCTAGAGACGGGGGGGAGAGAGAGAGCTAGAGACGGGGAGAGAGAGAGAGAGCTAGAGACGGGGAGAGAGAGAGAGAGAGCTAGAGACGGGGAGAGAGAGAGAGCTAGAGACGGGGAGAGAGAGAGAGAGCTAGAGACGGGGGAGAGAGAGAGAGAGCTAGAGACGGGAGAGAGAGAGAGAGAGCTAGAGACGGGAGAGAGAGAGAGAGAGAGCTAGAGACGGGGAGAGAGAGAGAGCTAGAGACGGGGAGAGAGAGAGAGAGCTAGAGACGGGGAGAGAGAGACGGAGAGAGAGAGAGCTAGAGGGAGAGAGAGAGAGCTAGAGACGGGAGCGAGAGAGCTAGAGACGGAGAGAGAGAGAGAGCTAGAGACGGGGAGAGAGAGAGAGAGCTAGAGACGGGGGGAGAGAGAGAGAGAGAGCTAGAGACGGGGAGGAGAGAGAGAGAGCTAGAGACGGGGAGAGAGAGAGAGAGAGCTAGAGACGGGGGGAGAGAGAGAGAGAGAGAGAGAGAGCTAGAGACGGGGGGAGGGAGAGAGAGAGAGAGAGAGCTAGAGACGGGGAGGAGAGAGAGAGAGAGAGAGAGAGAGAGAGAGAGCTAGAGACGGGGAGAGAGAGAGCTAGAGACGGGGGGGAGAGAGAGAGCTAGAGACGGGGAGAGAGAGAGAGAGCTAGAGACGGGGAGGAGAGAGCTAGAGACGGGGAGGAGAGAGAGAGAGCTAGAGACGGGGAGGAGAGAGAGAGAGCTAGAGACGGGGAGGGAGAGAGAGAGAGCTAGAGACGGGGAGGGAGAGAGAGAGAGCTAGAGACGGGGAGGGAGAGAGCTAGAGACGGGGAGGGAGAGAGAGAGAGCTAGAGACGTGGAGAGAGAGAGGGCTAGAGACGTGGAGAGAGAGAGGGCTAGAGACGTGGAGAGAGAGAGGGCTAGAGACGTGGAGAGAGAGAGAGCTAGAGACGTGGAGAGGGGGAGTTGTAATTTCCCCCCACTCCGTTTCTAATGGACTCAGAATGAACAGGGAGTTGTTGGTGAGGCGAGGGTTAATTTCCCTCCACTCCGTTTCTAATGGACTCAGAATGAACAGGGAGTTGTTGGTGAGGCGAGGGTTAATTTCCCCTCACTCGGTTTCTAATGGACTCAGAATGAACAGGGAGTTGTTGGTGAGGCGAGGGTTAATTTCCCTCCACTCCGTTTCTAATGGACTCAGAATGAACAGGGAGTTGTTGGTGAGGCGAGGGTTAATTTCCCCCCACTCGGTTTCTAATGGACTCAGAATGAACATGGAGTTGTTGGTGAGGCGAGGGTTAATTTCCCCCCACTCGGTTTCTAATGGACTCAGAATGAACATGGAGTTGTTGGTGAGGCGAGGGTTAATTTCCCCCACTCCGTTTCTAATGGACTCAGAAGGAACAGGGAGTTGTTGGGGAGGCGAGGGTTAATTTCCCCCCCGTTTCTAATGGACTCAGAATGAACAGGGAGTTGTTGGTGAGGCGAGGTTAATTTCCCCCACTCGGTTTCTAATGGACTCAGAATGAACATGGAGTTGTTGGGGAGGCGGGGTTAATTTCCCCGTTTCTAATGGACTCAGAAGGAACAGGGAGTTGTTGGTGAGGCGGGTTAATTTCCCCCGTTTCTAATGGACTCAGAAGGAACAGGGAGTTGTTGGGGAGGCGAGAGTTAATTTCCCCCCGTTTCTAATGGACTCAGAAGGAACAGGGAGTTGTTGGTGAGGCGAGGGTTAATTTCCCCCGTTTCTAAATGGACTCAGAAGGAACAGGGAGTTGTTGGGGAGGCGGGGTTAATTTCCCCCGTTTCTAATGGACTCAGAAGGAACAGGGAGTTGTTGGGGAGGCGAGGGTTAATTTCCCCCCGTTTCTAATGGACTCAGAAGGAACTGGGAGTTGTTGGTGAGGCGAGGGTTAATTTCCCCCCCGTTTCTAATGGACTCAGAAGGAACAGGGAGTTGTTGGGGAGGCGAGGGTTAATTTCCCCCCCGTTTCTAATGGACTCAGAAGGAACAGGGAGTTGTTGGTGAGGCGAGGGTTAATTTCCCCCCGTTTCTAATGGACTCAGAAGGAACAGGGAGTTGTTGGGGAGGCGAGGGTTAATTCCCCCCCGTTTCTAATGGACTCAAAGGAACAGGGAGTTGTTGGTGAGGCGAGGGTTAATTTCCCCCCGTTTCTAATGGACTCAGTGGCTCCTCTCACCTGTTCTCTTCTGTTCCACCTGGTTCCTCTGATTGGCTGTAATTAATCTTAGTTAAGCACGGCTGCCACCCTGTCTGCTGCAGGGGTGCTGAGACACACACGGACACACACACACGGACACACACACACGGACACACACACACGGACACACACACACACACGGACACACACACACACGGACACACACACGGACACACACACACACGGACACACACACACACGGACACACACACACACGGACACACACACGGACACACACACACACGGACACACACGGACACACACGGACACGGGGACACACGGACACGGACACACACACATGCGGACACACACACACACACGGAAAGACACACACACACACACACACAGATACGGAAACACACAGGGGTCTGACTCAACTACTGTTGACCAGGACCTCTAGGAAAACCCACAGGGGCCTGACTCAAAGCGAGTGCCCGGTCTAGGGAATACTGTGTCATTTGGTATATGACCATAGAGGGACTGACAACATTTAGTATGAATAATACCGAAAGCAGTGGGCTGTGACTTGGTCTCAGCCCCTGGTCTCAGCCCCCTGGTCTCAGCCCCCTGGTCTCAGCCCCCTGGTCTCAGCCCCCTGGTCTCAGCCCCCTGGTCTCAGCCCCTGGTCTCATCCCCTGGCCTCATCCCCTGACCTCATCCCCTGGTCTCAGCCCCCTGGTCTCAGCCCCCTGGTCTCAGCCCCCTGGTCTCAGCCCCCTGGTCTCATCCCCTGGCCTCATCCCCTGGTCTCAGCCCCCTGGTCTCAGCCCCTGGTCTCATCCCCTGGCCTCATCCCCCTGGTCTCAGCCCCTGGTCTCAGCCCCCTGGTCTCAGCCCCCTGGTCTCAGCCCCCTGGTCTCAGCCCCCTGGTCTCATCCCCTGGTCTCAGCCCCCTGGTCTCAGCCCCCTGGTCTCAGCCCCCTGGTCTCAGCCCCTGGCCTCATCCCCTGGTCTCAGCCCCTGGCCTCATCCCCTGACCTCATCCCCTGACCTCATCCCCTGACCTCATCCCCTGGCCTCATCAGAGAGAGAGAGAGAGATACACCCCCTGTATATAGCCTCGTTATTGTAATGTAGATAAAAATAAAAACGTTTAGTTTATTTAGTAAATATTTATTTTTAACTCTATTTCTTGAACTGCGTTGTTGGATAATAAGGGCTTGTCAACATGTCAACATATCACGGTAACACCTGTCACACGTGACAAATATAAATAAATTAGATTTTGGTTTGAGAATGTAGCTGTGCTGTTGTCAATAGTCGTATGGAGAGAGATGAGCATCTAGAAGGTTGGACCGTTTTTATGAGGAAATGCGTAATGATGTAAATTATTCCTCTGTTTCTCTGCTCGTCTTTAGACTCAGTCGTCTGTCGAAACCACCTTTCCCTTTGAATCTTTTCACTTGAATGAGAATCACATAGCGTGTAACTACCTCCTCCCAGGCTTCATTATAGAGCACGGGCTTTTAAAGGAGCCATTACCCATAGTCCTCTCTGTTCTCCCACGGAATGTTATGGAAGACACTTCCGTCATCACTCCCACTTAAACCTCATCTCTCTCCGTGGGGGTCTGAACAGACCATTCACCTCCTCCATACGCACTTAAACCTCATCTCTCTCCGTGGGGGGGGGGGGGTCTGAACAGACCATTCACCTGCTCCATACGTACGGTACGGTGAGGTTCTGAACAGACCATTCACCTGCTCCATACGGTACGATGAGGTTCTGAACAGACCATTCACCTGCTCCATACGGTACGATGAGGTTCTGAACAGACCATTCACCTGCTCCATACGGTACGGTGAGGTTCTGAACAGACCATTCACCTGCTCCATACGTACGGTACGATGAGGATCTGAACAGACCATTCACCTGCTCCATACGTACGGTACGATGAGGATCTGAACAGACCATTCACCTGCTCCATACGTACGGTACGGTGAGGATCTGAACAGACCATTCACCTGCTCCATACGTACGGTACGGTGAGGATCTGAACAGACCATTCACCTGCTCCATACGGTACGGTGAGGATCTGAACAGACCATTCACCTGCTCCATACGTACGGTACGATGAGGATCTGAACAGACCATTCACCTGCTCCATACGTACGGTGAGGATCTGAACAGACCATTCACCTCCTCCATACGTACGGTACGATGAGGATCTGAACAGACCATTCACCTGCTCCATACGTACGGTACGATGAGGATCTGAACAGACCATTCACCTGCTCCATACGTACGGTACGATGATCTGAACAGACCATTCACCTGCTCCATACGGTACGATGAGGATCTGAACAGACCATTCACCTGCTCCATACGTACGGTACGATGATCTGAACAGACCATTCACCTGCTCCATACGGTACGATGAGGATCTGAACAGACCATTCACCTGCTCCATACGTACGGTACGATGATCTGAACAGACCATTCACCTGCTCCATACGGTACGATGAGGATCTGAACAGACCATTCACCTGCTCCATACGTACGGTACGGTGAGGATCTGAACAGACCATTCACCTGCTCCATACGTACGGTACGATGAGGATCTGAACAGACCATTCACCTCCTCCATACGTACGGTACGGTGAGGATCTGAACAGACCATTCACCTGCTCCATACGGTACGGTGAGGATCTGAACAGACCATTCACCTGCTCCATACGTACGGTACGGTGAGGTTCTGAACAGACCATTCACCTCCTCCATACGTACGGTACGGTGAGGTTCTGAACAGACCATTCACCTGCTCCATACGTACGGTACGATGAGGATCTGAACAGACCATTCACCTGCTCCATACGATGAGGATCTGAACAGACCATTCACCTCCTCCATACGTACGGTACGATGAGGATCTGAACAGACCATTCACCTGCCCCACACGTACGGTACGGTGAGGTTCTGAACAGACCATTCACCTGCTCCATACGTACGGTACGATGAGGATCTGAACAGACCATTCACCTGCTCCATACGTACGGTACGGTGAGGTTCTGAACAGACCATTCACCTCCTCCATACGTACGGTACGGTGAGGATCTGAACAGACCATTCACCTGCTCCATACGTACGGTACGATGAGGATCTGAACAGACCATTCACCTGCTCCATACGATGAGGATCTGAACAGACCAACAGTCTTAACCTCTTGCTTCTACTCGGGACGCTTGCGTCCCAACCTAGAGCTCTGGAAATGCAAATGCGCTACACTAAATGCTAATAGTATTAGTTAAAACTCAAACGTTCATTAAAATACACATGCAGGGTATCAAATTAAAGCTACACTCGTTGTGAATCCAGGCAACAAGTCAGATTTTTAAAATGCTTTTCGGCGAAAGCATAAGAAGCTATTATCTGATAGCATGTAACACCCCAAAAGACCCACAGGGGACGTAAACAAAATAATTAGCATTTCGGCGTTACACAAACCGTACAATAAAATAGAAAACATTCATTACCTTTCACCATCCTCTTTGTTGGCACTCCTAGATGTCCCATAAACACTATTTGGGTCTTTATTTCGATTAAATCGGTCCATATAAAGCCTAGATATCGTTATATGTAGACTGTGTGATAAACGAAAAAAACATCGTTTCAAAACGTAACGTCATTTTTTTAAATTCAAAAAGTCGACGATAAACTTTCACAAAACACTTCGAAATACGTTTGTAATGCAACTTTAGGAATTAGTAAACGTTAATAAGCGATAAAATTCATCAGGAGGCGATGTAAAGATCATTAGCTGTCCGTCTGGAAAAATGTCCGGCTAGAAACTCAACGAAAATATCCGGTCCTAGACCTAAGGAGATACGGTGCCCTGCATGTGTTTGACCAAGAAAAAACTCGAAGGGAAATGACAAGACTCTAGACACCGTGTGGAAGCTGTAGGTACTGCAACCTCAGTCAATTAATTGTGGTTCACCTTTATCAATGGGTTCAAGTAGCGCATGGATATATTTTCCCATTTTCAGTGATCAGTTTTTCCTGTGCTTTTCGATGTAAATGCCGTTCTGGTAAAGCCACAGCAGTGATTTAACCAGTTTTATAAACGTCTGAGTGTTTTCTATCCACAGACTAAGCAAATGCATATACTATATTCCTGGCATGAGTAGCAGGGCGCTGAAATGTTGCGCGATTTTTAACAGAATGTTCAAAAAAGTATAGGGTAGGAGGAAGAGGTTAACAATCAGTTGTGTTTTTAAATACCCCCCCAGATCACATGATCAAGGTGTCTCATTCATATGCAGGGAGGAACCGTAGGGACATAGAAGTGTGGGGGGTGTAGGAGGCCCTTGCTTTTGGGCCCTTGCAGACAGACACACAACACAATCACCCAAAGCAGATGGGATATCAACAGCGAACTCATTCCCCTTCTCCCCCGACTGACTGACTGATAGCAGAACCAACTGGTCTAAAGAAATGACTGAAGAATCGTTCATCTGCGCCCCAAATGGCAGACTATTCCCCCCCCCTCTTTTTTATAGTGGTACTACTTTTGTTTAAAACTAGTGCGCTATAGAGGGAATAGGGCTCTGGTCTAAAGTAGTACTATATAGGGAATATGGTCCTGGTCTAAAGTAGTGCACTATATAGGGAATAGGGCCCTGGTCTAAAGTAGTGCACTATATAGGGTATAGGGCCCTGGTCTAAAGTAGTGCACTACATAGGGAATAGGGCTCTAGTCTATAGTAGTGCACTATATAGGGAATAGGGTCCTGGTCTAAAGTAGTGCACTATATAGGGAATAGGGCCCTGGTCTAAGTAGTGCACTATATAGGGAATAGGGTGTTGTTTTGGGGACGTGTGCTAGGAGAGGAGAGGTGAATGTGGCTGGGTCACATCGTCTCCGTGATTTATATAATAGAATTGGCTTTTCTCTGGGATAAGGAAGCTTCTAGACCACATATTATCTCTCTGGTTGGATCGGTGTGTGTGTGTGTGTGTGTGTGTGTGTGTGTGTGTGTGTGTGTGTGTGTGTGTGTGTGTGTGTGTGTGTGGTATTATGGTTCAGAGATGTGCAGTACGAGGATCATTTCAAGGCGGAAACAGAGAGGAAAAACAGACCGGACTCTGAGCTTCAGCTAGAGTGACGGTCCTTGACCTGCACCCTATTCCCTATATAGTACACTACTGTTAACACTAGCCCCGTGGACGGAATAGGGGACGATTTGGAACGCTTCTCGTACACTACTGTTAACACTAGCCCCGTGGACGGAATAGGGGATGATTTGGAACGTGTCTCGTACACTACTGTTAACACTAGCCCCGTGGACGGAATAGGGGACGATTTGGAACGTTGATATTTGACTCACTTCATACTTGGATTTTTCTCTCACCGATTCTCTTCCAGAAACACCAGTCGTTGTGACCTACTTACCAAACGGGAGAGAAATCTACATTAAGATGTATTGGAGAGGAGAGCTACAGTTAGTTTATAAACATGTTTATTTGTTCTGAAAGGGTGTTTGAGTCCAGAAGTACGAGTCTGCCTGATGAATAATGTTTATAAAAGACTGTAGACTGTGTTCCACTAGCGTACACAACCTGTTAGCGTACACAGCCTGATGTTAGCGTACACAGCCTGATGTTAGCGTACACAGCCTGATGTTAGCGTACACAACCTGATGTTAGCGTACACAGCCTGATGTTAGGGTACACAACTTGATGTCAGCAACCTGATGTTAGCGTACACAGCCTGATGTTAACAACCTGATGTTAGCGTACACAGCCTGATGTTAACAACCTGATGTTAGCGTACACAACCTGATGTTAGCGTACACAGCCTGATGTTAGCGTACACAACCTGATGTTAGCGTACACAGCCTGATGTTAGCGTACACAACCTGATGTTAGCGTACACAACCTGATGTTAGCGTACACAACCTGATGTTAGCGTACACAGCCTGATGTTAGCGTACACAGCCTGATGTTAGCGTACACAGCCTGATGTTAGCGTACACAGCCTGATGTTAGCGTACACAGCCTGATGTTAGCGTACACAACCTGATGTTAGCGTACACAACCTGATGTTAGCGTACACAACCTGATGTTAGCGTACACAACCTGTTAGTGTACACAGCCTGATGTTAGCGTACACAGCCTGATGTTAGCGTACACAGCCTGATGTTAGGGTACACAACTTGATGTTAGCGTACACAGCCTGATGTTAGCGTACACAGCCTGATGTTAGCGTACACAGCCTGATGTTAGCGTACACAGCCTGATGTTAGCGTACACAGCCTGATGTTAGCGTACACAGCCTGATGTTAGGGTACACAACTTGATGTCAGCAACCTGATGTTAGCGTACACAGCCTGATGTTAGTGTACACAGCCTGATGTTAGCGTACACAGCCTGATGTTAGCGTACACAACCTGATGTTAGCGTACACAGCCTGATGTTAGCGTACACAGCCTGATGTTAGCGTACACAGCCTGATGTTAGCGTACACAGCCTGATGTTAGCGTACACAACCTGATGTTAGCGTACACAGCCTGATGTTAGCGTACACAGCCTGATGTTAGCGTACACAGCCTGATGTTAGCGTACACAGCCTGATGTTAGCGTACACAGCCTGATGTTAGGGTACACAGCCTGATGTTAGCGTACACAGCCTGATGTTAGCGTACACAGCCTGATGTTAGCGTACACAGCCTGATGTTAGCGTACACAGCCTGATGTTAGCGTACACAGCCTGATGTTAGCGTACACAGCCTGATGTTAGCGTACACAGCCTGATGTTAGCGTGCACAGCCTGATGTTAGCGTGCACAGCCTGATGTTAGCGTGCACAGCCTGATGTTAGCATGCACAGCCTGATGTTAGTGTCCTCCCTGGTATTTAACCAGGTTCTGTCTGTAGGGCTGAGAGGTCCTCCCTGGTATTTAACCAGGTTCTGTCTGTAGGGCTGAGAGGTCCTCCCTGGTATTTAACCAGGTTCTGTCTGTAGGGCTGAGAGGTCCTCCCTGGTATTTAACCAGGTTCTGTCTGTAGGGCTGAGAGGTCCTCCCTGGTATTTAACCAGGTTCTGTCTGTAGGGCTGAGAGGTCCTCCCTGGTATTTAACCAGGTTCTGTCTCAGGCTTTGGGTCCCTAGTTTCACTGCTGTACTTGTTGAACTCAGTCTGGCTTGTTCAACTTGTTGAACTCAGTCTGACTGGCTGCTTTGTCTGCCTCAACAATGGCCTGGTTCTGCGTGACGGAGGCTAGCGTGGGGTGGGCGCCAAGGCCAGCACCTCTTCTAAATGTGTTCTATCATCTGTCCCATAGTCTGCTTTAAGCCTGTAGTCATGGGTTCTCAACATACATCTAGCTCTCTCTCCTGCTCATCTTCCTCCTCCTTCCTTCTCTTGTCTCCCTCATGTAACCTAGCTCCCTCTCCTCTTCCTCCTTCCCTCTCTTGTCTCCCTCATGTAACCTAGCTCCCTCTCCTCTTCCTCCTTCCCTCTCTTGTCTCCCTCATGTAACCTAGCTCTCTCTCCTCTTCCTCCTTCCCTCTCTTGTCTCCCTCCTCCTTCCCTCTCGTGTCCGCTGCTCATCTTCCTCCTCATCCTTCCCTCTCTTGTCTCCTGCTCTTCATCCTCCTCCTCCTTCCTTCTCTTGTCTCCCTCGTGTAACCTAGCTCTCTCTCCTCTCCCTCCTCCTTCCCTCTCTTGTATCCTGCTCCTCATCCTCCTCCTCCTTCCCTCTCTTGTCTCCCTCTTCCTCCTTATTCCACTCCTCCCCCTCCTCCCTCTTCTTGTCTCTCTCCTCCATCTATTTATTTTTCTCCAGTCCTCCTTCCGTCAGTTTAACTGTTGCTAAGGCCAGAGCAGCCAGTCACTGAATCCCCAGTCCTCCTCCCATCAGTTTAACTGTTGCTAAGGCCAGAGCAGCCAGTCACTGAATCCCCAGTCCTCCTTCCGTCAGTTTAACTGTTGCTAAGGCCAGAGCAGCCAGTCCTCCTCCCATCAGTTTAACTGTTGCTAAGGCCAGAGCAGACAGTCAATGAATCCCCAGTCCTCCTCCCATCAGTTTAACTGTTGCTAAGCTCCTTTCAGGGTGTCCAGTATGTAGACAGCCTAATCAAAATATATTCTTCAAGATCAAGTTATTCTCTCAGAAGGTCTTTATCGTCCAAGGGAGGAGGGTTGATATGTCTCTGTGTAGCTCACGTTCTCTCAGAAGGTCTTATCGTCCAAGGGAGGAGGGTTGATATGTCTCTGTGTAGCTCACGTTCTCTCAGAAGGTCTTATCGTTAAGGGAGGAGGGTTGATATGTCTCTGTGTAGCTCACGTTCTCTCAGAAGGTCTTATCGTCCAAGGGAGGAGGGTTGATATGTCTCTGTGTAGCTCACGTTCTCTCAGAAGGTCTTTATCGTCCAAGGGAGGAGGGTTGATATGTCTCTGTGTAGCTCACGTTCTCTCAGGTCTTATCGTCCAAGGGAGGAGTGTTGATATGTCTCTGTGTCGCTCACGTTCTCTCAGAAGGTCTTTATCGTCCAAGGGAGGAGGGTTGATATGTCTCTGTTCTCTCAGAAGGTCTTATCGTCCAAGGGAGGAGGGTTGATATGTCTCTGTGTAGCTCACGTTCTCTCAGAAGGTCTTATCGTCCAAGGGAGGAGGGTTGATATGTCTCTGTGTAGCTCACGTTCTCTCAGAAGGTCTTATCGTCCAAGGGAGGAGGGTTGATATGTCTCTGTGTCGCTCACGTTCTCTCAGAAGGTCTTATCGTCCAAGGGAGGAGGGTTGATATGTCTCTGTGTAGCTCACGTTCTCTCAGAAGGTCTTATCGTTAAGGGAGGAGGGTTGATATGTCTCTGTGTCGCTCACGTTCTCTCAGAAGGTCTTTATCGTCCAAGGGAGGAGGGTTGATATGTCTCTGTGTAGCTCACGTTCTCTCAGGTCTTATCGTCCAAGGGAGGAGTGTTGATATGTCTGTGTCGCTCACGTTCTCTCAGAAGGTTTTTATCGTCCAAGGGAGGAGGGTTGATATGTCTCTGTTCTCTCAGAAGGTCTTATCGTCCAAGGGAGGAGGGTTGATATGTCTCTGTGTCGCTCACGTTCTCTCAGAAGGTCTTATCGTCCAAGGGAGGAGGGTTGATATGTCTCTGTGTAGCTCACGTTCTCTCAGAAGGTCTTATCGTTAAGGGAGGAGGGTTGATATGTCTCTGTGTCGCTCACGTTCTCTCAGAAGGTCTTATCGTCCAAGGGAGGAGGGTTGATATGTCTCTGTGTCGCTCACGTTCTCTCAGGTCGATATGTCTCTGTTCTCTCAGAAGGTCTTATCGTTAAGGGAGGAGGGTTGATATGTCTCTGTTCTCTCAGAAGGTCTTATCGTCCAAGGGAGGAGGGTTGATATGTCTCTGTGTAGCTCACGTTCTCTCAGAAGGTCTTATCGTTAAGGGAGGAGGGTTGATATGTCTCTGTGTCGCTCACGTTCTCTCAGGTCTTATCGTCCAAGGGAGGAGTGTTGATATGTCTCTGTGTCGCTCACGTTCTCTCAGAAGGTCTTTATCGTCCAAGGGAGGAGGGTTGATATGTCTCTGTGTAGCTCACGTTCTCTCAGAAGGTCTTATCGTCCAAGGGAGGAGGGTTGATATGTCTCTGTGTAGCTCACGTTCTCTCAGAAGGTCTTATCGTCCAAGGGAGGAGGGTTGATATGTCTCTGTGTAGCTCACGTTCTCTCAGAAGGTCTTATCGTCCAAGGGAGGAGGGTTGATATGTCTCTGTGTCGCTCACGTTCTCTCAGAAGGTCTTATCGTCCAAGGGAGGAGGGTTGATATGTCTCTGAGGGGGGCTGGTTGGGGATGGATGTTCTGAGGAGGGGGCTGGTTGGGGATAGATGTTCTGAGGAGTGGGACCGGTTGGGGGACTGGTTGGGGATAGATGTTCTGAGTGGGGTGGACTGGTTGAGGGATGGATGTTCTGAGGGGGCTGGTTGGGGGATGTTCTGGGGGAGGGGGACTGGTTGGGGGATGGATGTTCTGAGGAGGGGGCTGGTTGGGGATAGATGTTCTGAGGAGTGGGACCGGTTGGGGGACTGGTTGGGGATAGATGTTCTGAGTGGGGTGGACTGGTTGAGGGATGGATGTTCTGAGGGGGGCTGGTTGGGGGATGTTCTGGGGGGGACTGGTTGGGGGATGGATGTTCTGAAGGGGGAGGGGCTTGTTGGGGGATGTTCTGAGGAGGGGGGACTGGTTGGGGTCCAGAATGAGTGTTTGGGGATAAGTAAGGGGTTGGAGGCCACAGCTGGCCAATGAGACACGGATGAATCAATTTCTCTCTCTCTCTCTCTCTCTCTCTCTCTCTCTCTCTCTCTCTCTCTCTCTCTCTGTCTCTCTGTCTCTCTCTGTGCCCTGTGATTGACTGGGATGGTACACACACAAACAGTCACACTCAGAGTGATGTGTAAATGTGCTGTCTGTCCTCGTTAACCTCCCGGTGCTGTCTGTCTCCGGTCTTCCTCTACTCTATTCTGTCTGTCAGTGGGAGGCCAGGGGAGGAATATGGCTGATTCCCCAGCAGAGAGGGAGATGGTTGATTCAGTCTGCTGTCATGTATTTATAACCTACCTGATGAATGGAAAAAGTAAAAATGTCTCCTCCTCCCTCTGCCTGTCCTGTCTCCTCCTTCCTTCCTTCCTTCCCTCTCCCTTTCCACCTCCCCTTCTCCTCCCCCTATCCCCACCTCTCCTTCTCCCCCCCACCCTCTCTCCTCCCCCTATCCCCACCTCCCCTTCTCCTCCCCCACCCTCTCTCTCCCCCCTATTCCTACCTCTCCTTCTCCTCCCCACCCTCTCTCCTCCCCTATCCCCACCTCTCCTTCTCCCCCCACCCTCTCTCCTCCCCTATCCCCACCTCTCCTTCTCCCCCCCCACCCTCTCTCCTCCCCCTATCCCCACCTCTCCTTCTCCTCCCCCACCCTCTCTCCTCCCCCTATCCCCACCTCTCCTTCTCCCCCACCCTCTCTCCTCCCCTATCCCCACCTCTCCTTCTCCCCCACCCTCTCTCCTCCCCCTATCCCCACCTCCCCTTCTCCTCCCCCACCCTCTCTCCTCCCCCTATCCCCACCTCTCCTTCTCCTCCCCCACCCTCTCTCCCTCCCCCTATCCCTACCTCTCCTTCTCCTCCCCACCCTCTCTCCTCCCCCTATCCCCACCTCTCCTTCTCCCCCCACCCTCTCTCCTCCCCCTATCCCCACCTCCCTTCTCCTCCCCACCCTCTCTCCTTCCCCTCCCCCACCTCCCCTTCTCCCCCATCCACCCCCCACACTCTCTCCTCCCCTCTCCTTCTCCCACCCCCCACACTCTCTCCTCCCCCTCTCCACCTCTCCTTCTCCCCCCCCCCCCTCTCTCCTCCCCTATCCCCACCTCCCCTTCTCCTCCCCACCCTCTCTCCTCCCCTATCCCCACCTCTCCTTCTCCCCCATCCCCACCTCTCCTTCTCCCCATCCCCACCTCTCCTTCTCCCCCAACCTCTCTCCTTCCCCTCCCCCCACCCCCCACACTCTCTCCTCCCCCACCCTCTCCCCCTCTCTCCACCTCTAGTCCAGTATCAGATGGAGATGATGCGGTCTCTCCGTCATGTCAACATTGACCATCTTCATGTGGGCTGGTACCAATCAACCTATTATGGATCATTTGTCAGCCGGGCCCTGCTGGACTCTCAGTTCAGTTACCAGCACGCCATCGAGGAGTCTGTCGTGCTCATCTACGGTAAGTCATCCGTCTGAGACGCGCACACACACACACCACACCACACACACACACACACACATCTGACAAGGCTGCTACGGTGTGAGCCATGCTCACCTACAGTAAGTGGAGATTGGATGGAAACTAAAGTTATATAGCTGACACACACCTTACAAATCCACCCTGACACGATACTACTGTCTCTGCTGTTAAGGTGCTGTTAGGTGGTAGTGATACTACTGTCTCTGCTGTTAAGGTGCTGCTAGGTGGTAGTGATACTACTGTCTCTGCTGTTAAGGTGCTGCTAGGTGGTAGTGATACTACTGTCTCTGCTGTTAAGGTGCTGCTAGGTGGTAGTGATACTACTGTCTCTGCTGTTAAGGTGCTGCTAGGTGGTAGTCCTGCTACTGTCTCTGCTGTTAAGGTGCTGCTAGGTGGTAGTGATACTACTGTCTCTGCTGTTAAGGTGCTGCTAGGTGGTAGTGATACTACTGTCTCTGCTGTTAAGGTGCTGCTAGGTGGTAGTGATACTACTGTCTCTGCTGTTAAGGTGCTGCTAGGTGGTAGTGATACTACTGTCTCTGCTGTTAAGGTGCTGCTAGGTGGTAGTGATACTACTGTCTCTGCTGTTAAGGTGCTGCTAGGTGGTAGTGATACTACTGTCTCTGCTGTTAAGGTGCTGCTAGGTGGTAGTGATGCTACTGTCTCTGCTGTTAAGGTGCTGCTAGGTGGTAGTGATGCTACTGTCTCTGCTGTTAAGGTGCTGCTAGGTGGTAGTGATGCTACTGTCTCTGCTGTTAAGGTGCTGCTAGGTGGTAGTGATACTACTGTCTCTGCTGTTAAGGTGCTGCTAGGTGGTAGTGATACTACTGTCTCTGCTGTTAAGGTGCTGCTAGGTGGTAGTCATGCTACTGTCTCTGCTGTTAAGGTGCTGCTAGGTGGTAGTGATGCTACTGTCTCTGCTGTTAAGGTGCTGCTAGGTGGTAGTGATGCTACGGTCTCTGCTGTTAAGGTGCTGCTAGGTGGTAGTCCTGCTACTGTCTCTGCTGTTAAGGTGCTGCTAGGTGGTAGTGATGCTACTGTCTCTGCTGTTAAGGTGCTGCTAGGTGGTAGTGATACTACTGTCTCTGCTGTTAAGGTGCTGCTAGGTGGTAGTGATACTACTGTCTCTGCTGTTAAGGTTCTGCTAGGTGGTAGTGATACTACTGTCTCTGCTGTTAAGGTGCTGCTAGGTGGTAGTGATACTACTGTCTCTGCTGTTAAGGTGCTGCTAGGTGGTAGTGATACTACTGTCTCTGCTGTTAAGGTGCTGCTAGGTGGTAGTGATACTACTGTCTCTGCTGTTAAGGTGCTGCTAGGTGGTAGTGATACTACTGTCTCTGCTGTTAAGGTGCTGCTAGGTGGTAGTGATACTACTGTCTCTGCTGTTAAGGTGCTGCTAGGTGGTAGTGATACTACTGTCTCTGCTGTTAAGGTGTTGCTAGGTGGTAGTGATGATACTGTCTCTGCTGTTAAGGTGCTGCTAGGTGGTAGTCCTGCTACTGTCTCTGCTGTTAAGGTGCTGCTAGGTGGTAGTGATGATACTGTCTCTGCTGTTAAGGTGCTAGTCATGCTACTGTCTCTGCTGTTAAGGTGCTGCTAGGTGGTAGTGATACTACTGTCTCTGCTGTTAAGGTGCTGCTAGGTGGTAGTGCTGCTAGGTGGTAGTGATACTACTGTCTCTGCTGTTAAGGTGCTGCTAGGTGGTAGTGCTGCTAGGTGGTAGTCTGAGGCTAGTAGTGAGAAGATAAAACACCCTTTTGCACATGAAGGTAGTTGATGTTCTATGTTGGGTGACAACAGGGATGACAGATCTAACCCGGCGCTGACAGGAGCTGGACGCAACCGCTGTAGATGGAGAACAGAACATTCATTTAGTTTGTTTTGTAATAAATGTGTGTGGATGTTTTAATGATGAGAACAGAGAGAGACGTGTCCAGATGATGTCCTCTCTAAACAGGGTCAGGGTTTAGTAATATGCTCAAGCTTTCATTGATACAAAAACCCAACTTTTAGACTGAACTGTTTTTTGACAGTGTTTTCTCAGCCCTGGGGCGGCAGGGGTAGCCTAGTGGTTAGAGCGTTGGACTAGTAACCGGAAGGTTGCAAGTTCAAATCCCCTGAGCTGACAAGGTACAAATCTGTCGTTCTGCCCCTGAACAGGCAGTTAACCCACTGTTCCTAGGCCGTCATTGAAAATAAGAATGTGTTCTTAACTGACTTGCCTGGTTAACTAAAGATAAAGTAAAAGTGTAATGTCACCTAAAAGTGCCTTCTGAAGGTTTTCACACCCCCTTTTTTTTAACCTTTTTCACATTTTGTTGTTACAAAGTCAGATTTAAAATGTATTTAATTGTATTTCTGGTGTCAATGATCCTCATGAAATATTTCTGTCAGATCGGGGAGATCGATCACCCCAGTGTAATGTACAACAATACATTACATGATTTCCACTGTCTCTATAGCCAAGATCTAGTCTGGATTTTCAGAACAAACTGTCTCTATAGCCAAGATCTAGTCTGGATTTTCAGAACAAACTGTCTCTATAGCCAAGATCTAGTCTGGATTTTCAGAATAAACTGTGTCTCTATAGCCAAGATCTAGTCTGGATTTTCAGAACAAACTGTCTCTATAGCCAAGATCTAGTCTGGATTTTCAGAACAAACTGTCTCTATAGCCAAGATCTAGTCTGATTTTCAGAACAAACTGTCTCTATAGCCAAGATCTAGTCTGGATTTTCAGAATAAACTGTGTCTCTATAGCCAAGATCTAGTCTGATTTTCAGAATAAACTGTCTCTATAGCCAAGATCTAGTCTGGATTTTCAGAATAAACTGTGTCTCTATAGCCAAGATCTAGTCTGATTTTCAGAATAAACTGTCTCTATAGCCAAGATCTAGTCTGGATTTTCAGAACAAACTGTCTCTATAGCCAAGATCTAGTCTGGATTTTCAGAACAAACAGTCTCTATAGCCAAGATCTAGTCTGGATTTTCAGAACAAACTGTCTCTATAGCCAAGATCTAGTCTGATTTTCAGAATAAACTGTGTCTCTATAGCCAAGATCTAGTCTGGATTTTCAGAACAAACTGTCTCTATAGCCAAGATCTAGTCTGGATTTTCAGAACAAACTGTCTCTATAGCCAAGATCTAGTCTGGATTTTCAGAACAAACTGTCTCTATAGCCAAGATCTAGTCTGGATTTTCAGAATAAACTGTCTCTATAGCCAAGATCTAGTCTGGATTTTCAGAATAAACTGTCTCTATAGCCAAGATCTAGTCTGGATTTTCAGAATAAACTGTCTCTATAGCCAAGATATAGTCTGGATTTTCAGAACAAACTGTCTCTATAGCCAAGATCTAGTCTGGATTTTCAGAACAAACTGTCTCTATAGCCAAGATCTAGTCTGGATTTTCAGAACAAACTGTCTCTATAGCCAAGATCTAGTCTGGATTTTCAGAACAAACTGTCTCTATAGCCAAGATCTAGTCTGGATTTTCAGAACAAACTGTCTCTATAGCCAAGATCTAGTCTGATTTTCAGAATAAACTGTCTCTATAGCCAAGATCTAGTCTGATTTTCAGAATAAACTGTCTCTATAGCCAAGATCTAGTCTGGATTTTCAGAACACACTGTCTCTATAGCCAAGATCTAGTCTGGATTTTCAGAACAAACTGTCTCTATAGCCAAGATCTAGTCTGGATTTTCAGAACAAACTGTCTCTATAGCCAAGATCTAGTGTGATTTTCAGAATAAACTGTCTCTATAGCCAAGATCTAGTCTGATTTTCAGAACAAACTGTCTCTATAGCCAAGATCTAGTCTGATTTTCAGAATAAACTGTCTCTATAGCCAAGATCTAGTCTGGATTTTCAGAATAAACTGTCTCTATAGCCAAGATCTAGTCTGGATTTTCAGAATAAACTGTCTCTATAGCCAAGATCTAGTCTGGATTTTCAGAACAAACTGTCTCTATAGCCAAGATCTAGTCTGATTTTCAGAATAAACTGTCTCTATAGCCAAGATCTAGTCTGGATTTTCAGAACAAACTGTCTCTATAGCCAAGATCTAGTCTGATTTTCAGAACAAACTGTCTCTATAGCCAAGATCTAGTCTGGATTTTCAGAACAAACTGTCTCTATAGCCAAGATCTAGTCTGGATTTTCAGAACAAACTGTCTCTATAGCCAAGATCTAGTCTGGATTTTCAGAACAAACTGTCTCTATAGCCAAGATCTAGTCTGATTTTCAGAATAAACTGTGTCTCTATAGCCAAGATCTAGTCTGATTTTCAGAACACACTGTCTCTATAGCCAAGATCTAGTCTGATTTTCAGAACAAACTGTCTCTATAGCCAAGATCTAGTCTGATTTTCAGAACAAACTGTCTCTATAGCCAAGATCTAGTCTGGATTTTCAGAACAAACTGTCTCTATAGCCAAGATCTAGTCTGGATTTTCAGAACAAACTGTCTCTATAGCCAAGATCTAGTCTGGATTTTCAGAACAAACTGTCTCTATAGCCAAGATCTAGTCTGGATTTTCAGAACAAACTGTCTCTATAGCCAAGATCTAGTCTGGATTTTCAGAACAAACTGTCTCTATAGCCAAGATCTAGCCTGGATTTTCAGAACAAACTGTCTCTATAGCCAAGATCTAGTCTGATTTTCAGAATAAACTGTCTCTATAGCCAAGATCTAGTCTGATTTTCAGAACAAACTGTCTCTATAGCCAAGATCTAGTCTGATTTTCAGAATAAACTGTGTCTCTATAGCCAAGATCTAGTCTGATTTTCAGAACACACAGGAGCAGATTCCACTTATCTGTCTCTCTCTCTCTCTTTACCCAGTGAAGGTCACATGCAGTTTGGCCACGGTGTTTTTTCCAGATGTGATCTATTCATCTCCCAACTCCTGTGTATATTTGTCTCTGTGTTTTAGGTTTTAGGAAGGTGAATTCATCTCTACCAGGTGTCTGTTAGAAAGCAGACTGAGACAGGTTCTCCTCTAGGGTGTTGCCTGTGATTTAGGAAGGTGAATTCATCTCTACCAGGTGTCTGTTAGAAAGCAGACTGAGACAGGTTCTCCTCTAGGGTGTTGCCTGTGTTTTAGCTTCATTTACGGCTCCTTTTACCCTAAACCCCCCCGCCCCCCCCCCCCCCCCCAGTCCCGACATACTCTACTGGCGGACCGGATCCAGACCCAGAACCGGGTCAATGCGGACCGCAAGGCCCGAAGAAAGTTTTAAAAAGATACAGTAGCAGTCGAAAGTTTGGACACACCTACTCATTCAGGGGTTTTTCTTTATTTTGGACTATTTTCTACATTGTAGAATAATAGTGAAGACATCAAAATAATGAAATAGCACATATGGAATCATGTAATAACACATATGGAATCATGTAGTAACACATATGGAATCATGTAATAACACATATGGAATCATGTAGTAACACATATGGAATCATGTAATAACACATATGGAATCATGTAGTAACACATATGGAATCATGTAATAACACATATGGAATCATGTAGTAACACATATGGAATCATGTAATAACACATATGGAATCATGTAATAACACATATGGAATCATGTAATAACACATATGGAATCATGTAATAACACATATGGAATCATGTAGTAACACATATGGAATCATGTAATAACACATATGGAATCATGTAATAACACATATGGAATCATGTAGTAACACATATGGAATCATGTAATAACACATATGGAATCATGTAATAACACATATGGAATCATGTAATAACACACATGGAATCATGTAATAACACATATGGAATCATGCAGTAACACATATGGAATCATGCAGTAACACATATGGAATCATGTAGTAACACATATGGAATCATGCAGTAACACATATGGAATCATGTAGTAACACATATGGAATCATGCAGTAACACATATGGAATCATGTAGTAACACATATGGAATCATGTAGTAACACATATGGAATCATGTAATAACACATATGGAATCATGTAATAACACATATGGAATCATGTAATAACACATATGGAATCATGTAGTAACACATATGGAATCATGTAGTAACACATATGGAATCATGTAGTAACACATATGGAATCATGTAGTAACACATATGGAATCATGTAATAACACATATGGAATCATGTAGTAACACATATGGAATCATGTAGTAACACATATGGAATCATGTAGTAACACATATGGAATCATGTAATAACACATATGGAATCATGTAATAACACATATGGAATCATGTAATAACACATATGGAATCATGTAATAACACACATGGAATCATGTAGTAACACACATGGAATCATGTAGTAACACACATGGAATCATGTAGTAAACAGAAAAAAAGTGCTATATCAAAATATATTTTAGATTTGAGATTCTGCAAAGTAGCTTTGCACACGCTTGACACTCTCTCAACCAGCTTCACCTGGAATTATTTTCCAACAGTCTTGAAGGAGTTCCTACATATGCTGAGCACTTGTTGGCTGCTTTTCCTTCACTCTGTGGTCTAACTCATCCCAAACCTTCTCAGTTGGGTTGAGGTCAGGTGATTGTGAAGGCCAGGTCATCTGATGCAGCACTCCATCACTCTCCTTCTTGGTCAAATAGCCCTGACACAACCTGGAGGTGTGTTGGGTTATTGTCCTGTTGAAAAACAAATGATAGTCCCACTAAGCACAAACCAGATGGGATGGTGTATCACTGCAGAACGCTGTGGTAGCCATGCTGGTAAAGTATGCCTTGAATTCTAAATAAATCACAGACCGTTTCACCAGCAAAGCACCATCACACCTCCACCTCCATGCTTCACGGTGGGAACCACACACGCGGAGATCATCCGTTCATCTACTCTGTGTCTCACAAAGACACGGCGGTTGGAACCAAAAATCTTAAATTTGGACTCATCAGACCAAAGGACAGATTTCCACCGGTCTAATGTCCATTGTTTGTGTTTCTTGGCCTTATCGGTGTCCTTTAAAAATATATATATTGAGCTAGGCAAGTTTGTTAAGAACAAATTCTAATTTTACAATGCCGGCCTAACCCGGACAGCGCTGGGCCAATTGTGCGCAGCCCCATGGGATTCCCGATCACGGCCTGTTGTGACAAAGCCCAAGATCAAACCACTGAGATGCTTTAGATCACAGTGACAAAGCCCAAGATCAAACCACTGAGATGCAGTGCTTTAGACCACAGTGACAAAGCCCAAGATCAAACCACTGAGATGCTTTAGACCACAGTGACAAAGCCCAAGATCAAACCACTGAGATGCAGTGCTTTAGACCACAGTGACAAAGCCCAAGATCAAACCACTGAGATGCTTTAGACCACAGTGACAAAGCCCAAGATCAAACCACTGAGATGCAGTGCTTTAGACCACAGTGACAAAGCCCAAGATCAAACCACTGAGATGCTTTAGACCACAGTGACAAAGCCCAAGATCAAACCACTGAGATGCAGTGCTTTAGACCACAGTGACAAAGCCCAAGATCAAACCACTGAGATGCTTTAGACCACAGTGACAAAGCCCAAGATCAAACCACTGAGATGCAGTGCTTTAGACCACAGTGACAAAGCCCAAGATCAAACCACTGAGATGCAGTGCTTTAGACCACAGTGCCACTCGGGAGCCCAGAAATAGTAGTGTTATTTTGTTGTTGCAGCATTTCGACCATGAAGGCCTGATTTCACACTGTCTCCTCTGAACAGTTGATGTTGAGATGTGGCTGTTACTGGAACTCTGTGAAGCATTTATTTGGGCTGCATTCTGAGGTGCAGGTAACTCTAATGAACTTATCCTCTGCAGCAGAGGTAACTCTGGGCGGTCCTCATGAGAGCCAGTTTCATCATAGTGCTTGGTGGTTTATGCGACTGCACTTGAAGAAACTTTTGTTGACATTCTCCGTATTGACTGATCTTCATGTCTGAAAGTAATGATGGACTGTCGTTTCTCTTTGCTTATTTAAGCTGTTCTTTCCATAATATGGACTTAGCCCTATTTGGTAAAAGACCATCTTCTGTGTACCAGCCCTACCGTGTCACAACACAACTGATTGGCTCAAACACTTTAAGAAGGAAAGAAATTGCACAGATTAACTTTGAACAAGGCACACCTGTTAATTGAAATGCATTCCAGGTGACTACCTCATGAAGCTGGTTGAGAGAACGCCAAGAGTGTGCAAAGCTGTCAAGGCCAAAGGGTGGCTACTTTGAAGAATCTCAAATATAAAATATATTTTGATTTGTTTAACACATCTGTTTATTATTATTACATGATTCCATATGTGTTATTACATGATTATTACATGATTCCATATGTGTTATTACATGATTCCATATGTGTTATTACATGATTCCATATGTGTTATTACATGATTCCATATGTGTTATTACATGATTCCATATGTGTTACTACATGATTCCATATGTGTTACTGCATGATTCCATATGTGTTACTACATGATTCCATATGTGTTATTACATGATTCCATATGTGTTATTACATGATTCCATATGTGTTACTACATGATTCCATATGTGTTACTGCATGATTCCATATGTGTTACTACATGATTCCATATGTGTTATTACATGATTCCATATGTGTTACTACATGATTCCATATGTGTTATTACATGATTCCATATGTGTTATTACATGATTCCATATGTGTTATTACATGATTCCATATGTGTTATTACATGATTCCATATGTGTTACTGCATGATTCCATATGTGTTACTGCATGATTCCATATGTGTTACTACATGATTCCATATGTGTTATTACATGATTCCATATGTGTTACTACATGATTCCATATGTGTTACTACATGATTCCATATGTGTTATTACATGATTCCATATGTGTTACTACATGATTCCATATGTGTTATTACATGATTCCATGTGTGTTATTACATGATTCCATGTGTGTTACTACATGATTCCATATGTGTTATTACATGATTCCATATGTGTTATTACATGATTCCATATGTGTTACTACATGATTCCATATGTGTTATTACATGATTCCATATGTGTTACTACATGATTCCATATGTGTTATTACATGATTCCATATGTGTTATTACATGATTCCATATGTGTTACTACATGATTCCATATGTGTTACTACATGATTCCATATGTGTTACTACATGATTCCATATGTGTTATTACATGATTCCATATGTGTTATTACATGATTCCATATGTGTTACTACATGATTCCATATGTGTTATTACATGATTCCATATGTGTTACTACATGATTCCATATGTGTTATTACATGATTCCATATGTGTTATTACATGATTCCATATGTGTTATTACATGATTCCATATGTGTTACTACATGATTCCATATGTGTTACTGCATGATTCCATATGTGTTACTGCATGATTCCATATGTGTTATTACATGATTCCATATGTGTTACTACATGATTCCATATGTGTTATTACATGATTCCATATGTGTTATTACATGATTCCATATGTGTTATTACATGATTCCATATGTGTTATTGCATGATTCCATGTGTTACTGCATGATTCCATATGTTACTGCATGATTCCATATGTGTTATTACATGATTCCATATGTGTTACTACATGATTCCATATGTGTTACTACATGATTCCATATGTGTTATTACATGATTCCATATGTGTTATTACATGATTCCATATGTGTTATTACATGATTCCATATGTGTTATTACATGATTCCATATGTGTTATTACATGATTCCATGTGTGTTATTACATGATTCCATGTGTGTTATTACATGATTCCATGTGTGTTATTACATGATTCCATGTGTGTTATTACATGATTCCATGTGTGTTATTACATGATTCCATGTGTGTTATTTCATAGTTTTGATGTCTTCACTATTATTCTACAATGTAAAAAATAAATAAAAATCCTTGAAGAGGACTGGTCACCCCTCATAGCCTGGTTCCTCTCTAGGTTTATAATCTCCACCCGGCACAGCCAGAAGAGGACTGGTCACCCCTCATAGCCTGGTTCCTCTCTAGGTTTATAATCTCCACCCGGCACAGCCAGAAGAGGACTGGCCACCCCTCATAGCCTGGTTCCTCTCTAGGTTTATAATCTCCACCCGGCACAGCCAGAAGAGGACTGGCCACCCCTCATAGCCTGGTTCCTCTCTAGGTTTCTTCCTAGGTTCCGGCCCTTTCTAGGGAGTTTTTCCTAGCCACTGTGCTTCTACACCTGCATTGCTTGCTGTTTGGGGTTTTAGGCTGGGTTTCTGTACAGCACAGAGATATCAGCTGATGTACGAAGGGCTATATAAATACATTTGATTGATTTGGTTGGTTACATCCTCATGATAGTGCTCTGACAGGTCTTCCTCCATTAGTCCCCTGTCCTCAGACATCTTCAGGGTGACCTCTGTCCCAAATGGTTACCGTATTCCCTATATAGTAGTGCACTACTCTTGTTGTTACCAAGCGCTCTGTGGGGACATGCTCCTCAGTTGAACACGTGAACGTGACAGGAGAGTCTGATGTTCCCTGACTGTGTGTCAGGAAGACCAGCAGGTCATAACTCACTCTGTCTAGTGTGCTCTATAGGGTATAGGGTGCCATGGGTATAGGGTGGTGCCATGGGTATAGGGTGGTGCCATGGGTATAGGGTGGTGCCATGGGTATAGGGTGCCGTCATGGGTATAGGGTGCCATGGGTATAGGGTGGTGCCATGGGTATAGGGTGGTGCCATGGGTATAGGGTGGTGCCATGGGTATAGGGTGGCGCCACGGGTATAGGGTGGCGCCACGGGTATAGGGGGGCGCCACGGGTATAGGGGGGCGCCACGGGTATAGGGGGGCGCCACGGGTATAGGGGGGCGCCACGGGTATAGGGTGCCAGAGAATTGAATGTGTCAGGAAGACCAGCAGTTCATAACTCACTCAGTCTTCTGCATGTCTAATGAGGGACCACTGTTAATCCGTTGGCAATCAAGAATGAATACTTAGGATTCATTCCAAATGGCACCCTATTCCCTATATAGAAGGTACCCTATACAGATGGCACCCTATTCCCTATATAGGGCTGTCTGGTCAAAAGTAGGGTGCTCTATAGGGTATAAGGTACCATTTGTATAGGGAATAGGGTAGCATCTATATAGGGAATAGGGTACCTTCTATATAGGGTGCCATCTGTATAGGGTATAGGGTGCCATCTGTATAGGGTGCCATCTATATAGGGTATAGGGTGCCATCTTTCGGTACATCTCATATATAAGGAATGAGAGGACGGAGCCCAGTAATTTGCCTGAATGTTCTCTAGGGGGCAGTAGTGAGCTATAGCGAGGCTACTTGTGCAAGCTAGAAGAGAGAATTCCAAACAGCACTGCTTCTTCAGACTAAAACATCATAACTCCAGTTGACAGAACTGGTTCCGGACTCCAACCCAGGAGAATACTTTTCTTACAGAGCAGACGAGGGTCCGACCCACCGAAACAACGAAGCTTTAGCCATTTCACACACGACATTTGCATTGTAACGTTGTAGTTTATTCTACTAAATTAGAATTGTTTTTGAGTGACAATGAACAGATATACAGTACGACATTCATCAAATCAAACCTTACTGTGAAATGCTGAATACAACCGGTACCTTACCGTAAAATACTGAATACAGCAGGTACCTTACCGTGGAATGATGAATACAACCGGTACCTTACCGGGAAATACTGAATACAGCAGGTACCTTACCGTGGAATGATGAATACAACCGGTACCTTACCGTAAAATACTGAATACAGCAGGTACCTTACCGTGAAATACTGAATAAAGCAGGTACCTTACCGTGAAATACTGAATAAAGCAGGTACCTTACCGTGAAATGTTGAATACAGCAGGTACCTTACCGTGGAATGATGAATACAACCGGTACCTTACCGTAAAATACTGAATACAGCAGGTACCTTACCGTGAAATACTGAATACAGCAGGTACCTTACCGTGGAATGATGAATACAACCGGTACCTTACCGTAAAATACTGAATACAGCAGGTACCTTACCGTGAAATACTGAATACAGCAGGTACCTTACCGTGAAATGTTGAATACAGCAGGTACCTTACCGTGAAATGATGAATACAGCAGGTACCTTACCGTGAAATGCTGAATACAACAGGTACCTTACCGTGAAATGCTGAATACAGCAGGTACCTTACCGTGAAATGCTGAATACAGCAGGTACCTTACCGTGAAATGCTGAATACAGCAGGTACCTTACCGTGAAATGCTGAATACAACAGTTACCTTACCGTGAAATGCTGAATACAACAGGTACCGTGAAATGCTGAATACAACAGGTACCGTGAAATGCTGAATACAACAGGTAGTGTGAAATACTGAATACAACAGGTACCTTACCATGAAATGATGAATACAGCTATAAGCTTTGACCAATTCCCCAGAGGTTACAAGGCCCTGGTTAATAGAAGAATTAGACAATGTCCCAGTCTGTATTAGATCAATACTTTATATCAGAGAGTACTCTGAGTATACTGATATATACTCTGACTTCAAAATGACAACACAATCTTTTTATCACACACACACACACGAACTCACATCAGTACAAACTCCACCTCTCTTTAAGTTGTGGGCTGTATTTTTTCCACATTACTAACACATGGTTTCTCATTATCTTCTGCAAGCCTTGCCATTCCTAACAGTTACTCCCCTACCTAGATCACAAGTCGACAGTTCAGTTGGCCTTGAATGCCTCAACTATACCCAGCTCATATTGAGAAATAGTAACCCAATGGCCTATTGAATTATGACTCTAACACATTTCATACAATTTATATGGTTTCAGGGTGGAATACTTTAGTCATTACTTTAAACATATAAATTCCATTATCATTTAGGCAGGCTACCTTCGCATTCTTGGGCACAGGGACTATGGTGGTCTGTTTGAAACATGTTGGTATTACAGACTCAGTCAGGGAGAGGTTGAAAATGTCAGTGAAGACACTTGCCAGTTGGTCCGCACATGCTTTGAGTTCACGTCCTGGTAATCCGTCTGGCCCCTATGGCTTTGTGAATGTTGATCTGTTTAATAAGGTCTTGCTACGGAGAGCGTGATCACACAGTCATCCAGAACAGCTGGTGCTCTCATGCATGCTTCAATGTTGCTTGCCTCGAAGCTAGCATAAAAGGCATTTAGCTTGTCTGATAGGCTCGCGTCACATGTTAGCATTATAATATGATTACACAACCCAAAAGTAATGTGAAATACACTCACAACTTAACAGAAACATACTGTATGTAGACTGCTTCATGTTTGTCTGTGCTTGCTAGCAGTAGCCAAATAGCCAGTCGGCATCCCTGGGCAGAGCATTACACCCTGGGAAGTGAAATGTACTCTGGGATTTGTTGTATGCTGTGTAAATTCCATTGTATTTCTATGGCGTGTAGACTACATGTGTAGTAGATGGCGTGTAGACTACATGTCCTCCGTCGTGACTTCCCCTAAAGGCCCATCTGCTAGCCGCAGCCAGCTAGCTATCTAGAGCATATCGGACTGTTAACTGAAGAGGTCCATCAGCCAATTTCTTGGGCTACAATAACTATTTTGCCAATTGGCCTGGACCTTTTTACTGCCGACACGGGACCCTGCGACTGGTCTGCCGACGTAACCGTCCGAGGGGGTCTACAACAGACTGTCCCGTCGCAACGTCCCCCTAAGGCCCTTCTGCTAGTCTGCTAGCCCCCGCCCGCTAGCTATCTGAATCGCCATGTCTCCAGCCCTCCTAGCTACCCACTGGTCCCTATGATCACTCTGCTACGCATGCCTCTCCCTAATGTCAATATGTCATGTCCATTGCTGTTTTGGTTAGTGATTATTGTCTTATTTCACTTTAGAGCCTCCAGCCCTGTTCAATATGCCTTGTCCATTGCTGTTTTGGTTAGTGATTGTCTTATTTCACTGTAGAGCCTCCAGCCCTGCTCAATATGCCTTAGCTGGCCCTTTTGTTTTACTGTAGAACCTCCAGCCCTACTCAATATGCCTTAGCTGGCCCTTTTGTTTTACTGTAGAACCTCCAGCCCTACTCAATATGCCTTAGCTGGCCCTTTTGTTTTACTGTAGAACCTCCAGCCCTACTCAATATGCCTTAGCTGGCCCTTTTGTTTCACTGTAGAGCCTCCAGCCCTGCTCAATATGCCTTAGCTGGCCCTTTTGTTTCACCTCCCACACATGCGGTGACCTCACCTCGTCTAAATGATGTCTCTAGAGACGAAACCTCTCTCATCGTCACCTCATCACCTCTCTCAATGCCTAGGTTTACCTCCACTGTATTCACATCCTACCATACTCTTGTCTGTACATTATGCCTTGAATCTATTCTTCCGCGCCCAGAAACCTGCTCCTTTTACTCTCTGTGCCGAAAGCACTAGACAAGTTTTTATAGCCTTTAGCCCGTACCCTTATCCAACCCCTCCTCTGTTCCTCTGGTGACGTAGAGGTTAATCCAGGCCCTGCAGTGCCTAGCTCCACTCTCATTCCCCAGACGCTCTCATTTATTGACTTCTGTAACCGTAAAAGCCTTGGTTTCATGCATGTTAACATTAGAAGCCTCCTCCCTAAGTTTTGTTTTATTCACTGCTTTAGCACACTGTGCCAACCCAGATGTCCGAGCCGTGTCTGAATCCTGGTTTAGGAAGGCCAACAAAAAAAAACAACTGAAAATTCCAACCCCAACTATAACATTTTCTAGACGAGATAAGATAGGGGGCGGCATTGTAATCTACTGCAGAGAGAGAGAGCCTGCAGAGTTCTGTCATATTATCCAGGTCTAAACAATTAAAGCTTCTTCTTCTAAAAATCAACCTTTCCAGAAACAAGTCTCCGTTGCCGCTTGTTATAGACCCCCTTCAGCCCCCCAGCTGTGCCCTGGACACCATATGTGAATTGATTGCCCCCCCATCTATCTTCAGAGCTCGTACTGTTAGGTGACCTAAACTGGGGCATGCGTATCTCCCCGGCCGTCCTACAATCTAAGCTCGATGCCCCTCAAATCTCACACAAAATATCAATGAATCTACCAGGTACAAACTCAAATCTGTAAACACGGGCACCTTTTATAGATATCATCCTAACCAACTTGCCCTCTAAATACACCTCTGCTGCCTTCAACCAAGATCACAGCGATCACTGCCTCATTGCCTGCACCCGTAATGGGTCTGCGGTCAAACGACCACCCCTCATCACTGTCAAACGCTCCCTAAAAAACTTCAGCAAGCAGGCCTTTCTAATCGACCTGGCCGGGGTATCCTGGAAGGATATTGACCTCGTCCCGTCAGTAGTGGATGCCTGGTTATTCTTTAAGTGCTTTTCTCACCATCTTAAATATTCAAAAACAATGTGAACCAGGAACAGATATAGCCATTGGTTCACTCCAGACCTGACTGCCCTTGACCAGCACAAAAACATCCTGTGGCGTTCTGCATTAGCATCGAATAGCCCCCCCGCGATATGCAATTTTTCAGGGAAATTAGAAACCAATATCCACAGGCAGTTAGGAAAGCGAAGGCTAGCTTTTTCAAACAGAAATGTGTGTCCTGAACCACAAACTCCATAAAGTTCTGGGACACTGTAAAGTCCATGGAGAATAAGAGCACCTCCTCCCTGCTGTTCACTGCACTGAGACTGTTAAACACTGTCAGCACTGATAAATCCACCATAATTGATCATTTCAATGGCCATGCTTTCCACCTGGCTACCCCTACCCCGGTCAACAGCCCTGCACCCCCCCACAGCAACTTGCCCAAGCCTCCTCCATTTCTCCTTCACCCAAATCCAGACAGCTGATGTTCTGAAAGAGTTGCAAAATCTGGGCCCCTACAAATCAGCCGGGCTAGACAATCTGGACCCCTACAAATCAGCCGGGCTAGACAATCTGGACCCCTACAAATCAGCCGGGCTAGACAATCTGGACCCTACAAATCAGCCGGGCTAGACAATCTGGACCCCTACAAATCAGCCGGGCTAGACAATCTGACCCCTACAAATCAGCCGGGCTAGACAATCTGGACCCCTACAAATCAGCCGGGCTAGACAATCTGACCCCTACAAATCAGCCGGGCTAGACAATCTGGACCCCTACAAATCAGCCGGGCTAGACAATCTGGACCCCTACAAATCAGCCGGGCTAGACAATCTGGACCCCTACAAATCAGCCGGGCTAGACAATCTGGACCCCTACAAATCAGCCGGGCTAGACAATCTGGACCCCTACAAATCAGCCGGGCTAGACAATCTGGACCCCTACAAATCAGCCGGGCTAGACAATCTGGACCCCTACAAATCAGCCGGGCTAGACAATCTGGACCCCTACAAATCAGCCGGGCTAGACAATCTGGACCCCTACAAATCAGCCGGGCTAGACAATCTGGACCCCTACAAATCAGCCGGGCTAGACAATCTGGACCCCTACAAATCAGCCGGGCTAGACAATCTGGACCCTACAAATCAGCCGGGCTAGACAATCTGGACCCCTACAAATCAGCCGGGCTAGACAATCTGGACCCCTACAAATCAGCCGGGCTAGACAATCTGGACCCCTACAAATCAGCCGGGCTAGACAATCTGGACCCCTACAAATCAGCCGGGCTAGACAATCTGGACCCCTACAAATCAGCCGGGCTAGACAATCTGGACCCTACAAATCAGCCGGGCTAGACAATCTGACCCCTACAAATCAGCCGGGCTAGACAATCTGGACCCCTACAAATCAGCCGGGCTAGACAATCTGACCCCTACAAATCAGCCGGGCTAGACAATCTGGACCCCTACAAATCAGCCGGGCTAGACAATCTGGACCCCTACAAATCAGCCGGGCTAGACAATCTGGACCCCTACAAATCAGCCGGGCTAGACAATCTGGACCCCTACAAATCAGCCGGGCTAGACAATCTGGACCCCTACAAATCAGCCGGGCTAGACAATCTGGACCCCTACAAATCAGCCGGGCTAGACAATCTGGACCCCTACAAATCAGCCGGGCTAGACAATCTGGACCCCTACAAATCAGCCGGGCTAGACAATCTGGACCCCTACAAATCAGCCGGGCTAGACAATCTGGACCCCTACAAATCAGCCGGGCTAGACAATCTGGACCCCTACAAATCAGCCGGGCTAGACAATCTGGACCCCTACAAATCAGCCGGGCTAGACAATCTGACCCCTACAAATCAGCCGGGCTAGACAATCTGGACCCCTACAAATCAGCCGGGCTAGACAATCTGGACCCCTACAAATCAGCCGGGCTAGACAATCTGGACCCCTACAAATCAGCCGGGCTAGACAATCTGGACCCCTACAAATCAGCCGGGCTAGACAATCTGGACCCCTACAAATCAGCCGGGCTAGACAATCTGGACCCTACAAATCAGCCGGGCTAGACAATCTGGACCCCTACAAATCAGCCGGGCTAGACAATCTGGACCCTACAAATCAGCCGGGCTAGACAATCTGGACCCCTACAAATCAGCCGGGCTAGACAATCTGGACCCCTACAAATCAGCCGGGCTAGACAATCTGGACCCCTACAAATCAGCCGGGCTAGACAATCTGGACCCCTACAAATCAGCCGGGCTAGACAATCTGGACCCCTACAAATCAGCCGGGCTAGACAATCTGGACCCCTACAAATCAGCCGGGCTAGACAATCTGGACCCTACAAATCAGCCGGGCTAGACAATCTGGACCCCTACAAATCAGCCGGGCTAGACAATCTGGACCCCTACAAATCAGCCGGGCTAGACAATCTGGACCCCTACAAATCAGCCGGGCTAGACAATCTGGACCCCTACAAATCAGCCGGGCTAGACAATCTGGACCCTTTCTTTCTAAAGTTATCTGCTGAAATTGTTGCAACCCCTATTACTAGCCTGTTCAACCTCTGTTTCGTATCGTCTGAGATCCCCAAAGGTTGGAAAGCTGCCGCGGTCATCCCCCTTTTCAAAGTGAGAGAAACTCTAGACCCAAACTGTTACAGACCTATATTTTTGGTGATCTGATACTATTTCTGATTGTCTTAACTCACCACCACTAATGAGCTGTGAAGCTTCTCAAATGTTTTCTTCACCTCAAACAGGATGTGAACCAAAGTATGTTTTTACATCCATGGAAAAAGGCTACTATAAGGAACTATTGTCGATTTGAAAAATATTTCCAGCTCTCTCCCTTAACCAATCGGATTGAAAAGGCGGAGGGAAATGGTGGAAACGTCATAAAATAGCTTTACTATTAATAGATTTACTTCTGATCTCCTTGCGCAAATAGCCTTCGGTTGTCTGTCAGGAACTCCACTGGTGCAGGGAACTCCGAGGTTCCAGAATATTTTATACAATGTTGCAAGTTAGCACCAGCTTCAGTCTGGACAGAGTTGATCGTCGATACAATGTTGCAAGTTAGCACCAGCTTCAGTCTGGACAGAGTTGATCGTCGATACAATGTTTCACCTTCCTTGCAGACACGCCATGCGTAGCCAATGTCATTTATCAAGATATGTTCTGCCTGCAGGTTGCAATGTTTTTATTTGTTGACTTTATGTAGGCTATTTTTTACATACACTATAAATATATGGATACCACTTTTTAAATGAGTGGATTCGGCTATTTCAGCCTCGCCCGTTGCTGACCGGTGTATAAAATCCCAGCACACATCCATGCGATCTCCATAGACAAACATTGGCAGTAGAATGGCCTTACTGAAGAGCTCAGTGACTTTCAACGTGGCAGCATCATAGGATGCCACCTTTTCAACAAGTTCGTCACATTTCTGCCCTGTTAGAGCAGCCCCCGGTCAACTGTAAGTGCTGTTATTGTGAAGTGGAAACGTCTAGGAGCAACAACGGCTCAGCCGCGAAGTGGTAGGCCACACAAGCTCACAGAACGGGACTGCTGACGCACATACCGTGTAAAAATCTGTCCTCGGCTGCAACACTCACTTCCGAGTTCCAAACTGGGAGCAAAGTTGGCACGAACTGTTCGCCGTGAGCTTCGTGAAATGGGTTTCCATGGCAGAGCAGCCGCACACAAGCCTAAGATCACCATGCGCAATGCCAAGCGTTGGCTAGAGTGATGTTAAGTTTGCCGCCATAGAAAACACATTCTCTGGAGTGATGAATCAAGCTTCTCCATCTGGTAGTCTGGCGAATTTAGGTTTGGCGGATTCCAACTGTAAAGTTTGGTGGATGAGGAATAATGGTCTGGGGCTGTTTTTCATGGTTCAGGCCCCTTAGTTCCAGTGAAGGGAAAGCTTAACGCTACAGCATACAATGACATTCTAGATGATTCTGTGCTTCCAACTTTGTGGCAACAGTTTGGGGAAGGCCCTTTCCTGTTTCAGCATGACAATGCCCCCAGTGCACAAAGTGAGATCTATACAGAAATGGTTTGTCAAGATCAGTGTAGAAGAACTTCACTGGCCTGCACAGAGCCCTGACCTCAACCTCATCGAACACCTTTGGGATGAATTGGAATGTCGACTGCGAGCCAGGCCTAATCGCCCAACATCAGTGCTCAACCTCACTAATGCTCTTGTGGCTGAATGGAAGCAAGTCCCTGCAGCAATGTTCCAACATCTAGTGGAAAGCCTTCCCAGAAGAGTGGAGGCTGTTATAGCAGCAATGTTCCAACATCTAGTGGAAAGCCTTCCTAGAAGAGTGGAGGCTGTTATAGCAGCAATGTTCCAACCTCTAGTGGAAAGCCTTCCCAGAAGAGTGGAGGCTGTTATAGCAGCAATGTTCCAACATCTAGTGGAAAGCCTTCCTAGAAGAGTGGAGGCTGTTATAGCAGCAATGTTCCAACCTCTAGTGGAAAGCCTTCCCAGAAGAGTGGAGGCTGTTATAGCAGCAATGTTCCTACATCTAGTGGAAAGCCTTCCCAGAAGAGTGGAGGCTGTTATAGCAGCAATGTTCCTACATCTAGTGGAAAGCCTTCCTAGAAGAGTGGAGGCTGTTATAGCAGCAATGTTCCAACATCTAGTGGAAAGCCTTCCCAGAAGAGTGGAGGCTGTTATAGCAGCAATGTTCCATCATCTAGTGGAAAGCCTTCCCAGAAGAGTGGAGGCTGTTATAGCAGCAATGTTCCATCATCTAGTGGAAAGCCTTCCTAGAAGAGTGGAGGCTGTTATAGCAGCAAAGAGAGGACCAACTCCATATTAATGCCCATGAATTTGGAATGAGATGTACATGGTGTTTCTCTCTAGATTCTATACATGGTGTTTCTCTCTAGATTCTATACATGGTGTTTCTCTCTAGATTCTATACATGGTGTTTCTCTCTTGATTCTATACATGGTGTTTCTCTCTAGATTCTATACATGGTGTTTCTCTAGGTTCTATACATGGTGTTTCTCTCTAGATTCTATACATGGTGTTTCTTTCTAGATTCTATACATGGTGTGTCTCTCTAGATTCTATACATGGTGTTTCTCTCTAGATTCTATACATGGTGTTTCTCTCTAGATTCTATACATGGTGTGTGTCTCTAGATTCTATACATGGTGTGTCTCTCTAGATTCTATACATGGTGTTTCTCTCTTGATTCTATACATGGTGTTTCTCTAGATTCTATACATGGTGTTTCTCTCTAGGTTCTATACATGGTGTTTCTCTCTAGATTCTATACATGGTGTTTCTCTCTAGATTCTATACATGGTGTTTCTCTCTAGATTCTATACATGGTGTTTCTCTCTAGGTTCTATACATGGTGTTTCTCTCTAGGTTCTATACATGGTGTTTCTCTCTAGGTTCTATACATGGTGTTTCTCTCTAGGTTCTATACATGGTGTTTCTCTCTAGGTTCTATACATGGTGTTTCTCTCTAGGTTCTATACATGGTGTTTCTCTCTAGATTCTATACATGGTGTTTCTCTCTAGATTCTATACATGGTGTTTCTCTCTAGATTCTATACATGGTGTTTCTCTCTTGATTCTATACATGGTGTATGTGTTAGGTCTTATGGTGTGTTGTCCCATATTATAAGTGAACCACTTAATAGAATGTTTGACCTTTTGTTTTAATCTTAACACATGTTTCTCTCCCCCGCTTTCTCTCCCTCTCTCTCCCTCCCCTGCTTCCTTGCTTTTGCTCTCTCTCCCCTCCCCCTCCCCCTCTCCCCCTCCCCATCTCTCCTTCGTTTGCTCTCTCCTCCTCCCTCTCTCCCCCGCCACTCTCCCCTCCCTCCCTCTCCCACTAGATCCCATTAAGACCGCCCAGGGCTCCCTGTCCCTGAAGGCTTACAGGTTAACACCCAAACTGATGGAGATCTGCAAGGAGAAGGACTTCTCAGCCGAGGGGTGAGACACACACACACACATACACACACACACACGAGGAGACACACACACGAGGAGACACACACACACACACACGCGCACAGGCACCAGGCTCCACTTCAGAAGCTGGATGAGAATTGCCATCAATACCACACACACACACACACACACACACACACACACACACACCACAAAGACACAAATACCAACTGCACCTTTCCTGATAAGAATTCGGCATTAATGCTGTTCTTTGGTGAAACTCCCTTCAAAAGATTCCAATGCCTGATGTTATTTTCCCCACGAGCAGGGAGAGGCTCATCAGAGGCTCTTAGTGATGTGATGATAGGGGTTTATAACTAGTGTGTGTGTTGGGGCTGTCAAACAGCTATACTGCCATGTTGATCCTCCGCCTGGCTGGTTTTGACCCTCAGGCTGCTGGCCATTGATTTGCATCTGAATGAAGTGTAATGAGAGAGACGTTTTCAAATAGATCTGAGTTCCCACAAGCTGAGTTTATGAAAAGAAGGAATCCCAACAGACTGGTATTAAATTGACCAGAAAATAAACTGCTTTTGGATTTAAAAAAAGGTGAGTCAGTATTAGGAACTGTTGGCTTTGGCTTGGATTACTCCTTATTCTATAGTTAGTTTCACACCCACACCTACCCTTACCTACCTACCCTTACCTACCTACCTACCTACCTACCTACCTACCTACCCCCTACCTACCCTTACCTACCTACCCTTACCTACCTACCTACCTACCTACCCCCACCCACCCACCCCACCACCCAATCCCACCCACCCACCCACCCCCACCACCCACCCACCCACCACCCACCCACTCTCACCCACCTACCCCACCCACCCACCCACCCACCACACCCACCCACCCACCCCACCCACCTACCCCACCCACCCACCCACCCCACCCACCCACCCCACCCACCCACCCCCCTACCCACCAACCCCACCCACCCACCTACCCCACCCACCTACCCCACCCACCCTTACCCACCTGCCCCACCCACCTACATACCCTTACCCACCCACCTACCCCACCCACCCACTACCCTTACCTACCTCACCCACCCACCTACCCCACCCTACCTACCCCACCCACCCACCCCACCCACCCACCCCACCCACCCACCCACCCACCCCCACCCACCCCACCCACCCACCCACCCACCCACCCACCCTTACCCACCCCACCCCACCCACCCCACCCACCTACCCCACCCACCCACCCCACCCACCCACCCACCCCACCCCCCACCCCACCCACCCACCCACCCCACCACCCCCACCTACCCACCCACCCCACCCACCCACCCACCCCCCACCCACCTACCCACCCCACCCACCCTCACCCACCCACCCACCCCACCCACCCACCCACCCACACCCCACCCACCCACACCCACCCACCCACCCCACCCACCCACCCTTACCTACCTACCCACCCACCCACCCCACCCACCCACCCCACCCACCCACACCCACCCACCTACACCCCACCCACCCCCACCCACCCACCCCACCCACCTACCCCACCCACCCACCCCACCCACCCACACTCCACCCACCCTCCCACCCACCCACCCCACCCATGCCTCCCACTCCACCCCACCCACCCACCCACCTACTCCACCCACCCACCCCACCCACCCACCCCACCCACCCACCCACCCCACCCACCCACCCCACCCACCCACCACCCCTACCCACCCACCCCACCCACCCACCCCACCCACCACCCCACCCACCCACCCTTACCTACCTACCCTTACATACCCACCTACCCTTACCCACCAACCCACCTACCTACCAACCCTTACCTACCTACCAACCCCACCCACCTACCACCTACCTACCCACCCCACCTACCCACCAACCCCACCCACCCACCCCACCCCCACCCACCCACCCCACCCACCCACCCACCCCACCCACCTACATACCCACCCACCCACCCCACCCACCCCACCCACCCACCCACCCCCACCCACCTACCCCACCCACCCACCCATACCCACCCACCCACCCATACCCACCCACCCACTACCCACCCACCCCACCCTTACCACCCTACCCTTACCCACCCTACCACACCCACCCCACCACCCACCCCACCCACCCCCCACCCACCCACCCACCCACCCCACCCACCCACCCACCCCACCCCCACCCCCACCCACCCACCTACCCACCCACCCACCCACCCCACCTTACACCCACCCACCCACCCACCCACCCACCCCTACCCACCCACCTTACCCACCCACCCCACCCACCTACCCCACCCACCTACACTTAACCACCCACACCCCACTCACCCCACCCACCACCCTTACCCACCTACCCTTACCTACCTACACTTACCTACCTACCCTAACTACCTACCTACCCTTACCTATTTACCCTTACCTACCCTTACCTACCTACCTACCTACTCTTACCTACCTACCCTTACCTACCTACCTACCTACCCTTACCCCCCTACCAACCCTTACCTACCTCAAATCAAATCAAATCAAATGTATTTATATAGCCCTTCGTACATCAGCTGATATCTCAAAGTGCTGTACAGAAACCCAGCCTAAAACCCCAAACAGCAAACAATGCAGGTGTAAAAGCACGGTGGCTAGGAAAAACTCCCTAGAAAGGCCAAAACCTAGGAAGAAACCTAGAGAGGAACCAGGCTATGTGGGGTGGCCAGTCCTCTTCTGGCTGTGCCGGGTAGAGATTATAACAGAACATGACCAAGATGTTCAAATGTTCATAAATGACCAGCATGGTCGAATAATAATAAGGCAGAACAGTTGAAACTGGAGCAGCAGCACAGTCAGGTGGACTGGGGACAGCAAGGAGTCATCATGTCAGGTAGTCCTGGGGCACGGTCCTAGGGCTCAGGTCCTCCGAGAGAGAGAGAAAGAAAGAGAGAATTAGAGAGAGCATATGGGGTGGCCAGTCCTCTTCTGGCTGTGCCGGTGGAGATTATAACAGAACGTGGCCAAGATGTTCAAATGTTCATAAATGACCAGCATGGTTGAATAATAGTAAGGCAGAACAGTTGAAACTGGAGCAGCAGCATGGCCAGGTGGACTGGGGACAGCAAGGAGTCATCATGTCAGGTAGTCCTGGGACATGGTCCTAGGGCCCAGGCCAGTTGAAACTGGAGCAGCAGCATGGCCAGGTGGACTGGGGACAGCAAGGAGTCATCATGTCAGGTAGTCCTGGGGCATGGTCCTAGGGCTCAGGTCCTCCGAGAGAGAGAAAGAAAGAGAGAAGGAGAGAATTAGAGAACGCACACTTAGATTCACACAGGACACCGAATAGACAGGAGAAGTACTCCAGATATAACAAACTGACCCTAGCCCCCCGACACATAAACTAATGCAGCATAAATACTGGAGGCTGAGACAGGAGGGGTCAGGAGACACTGTGGCCCCATCCGAGGACACCCCCGGACAGGGCCAAACAGGAAGGATATAACCCCACCCACTTTGCCAAAGCACAGCCCCCACACCACTAGAGGGATATCTTCAACCACCAACTTACCATCCTGAGACAAGGCCGAGTATAGCCCACAAAGATCTCCGCCACGGCACAACCCAAGGGGGCGCCAACCCAGACAGGCCGACCACAACAGTGAATCAACCCACCCAGGTGACGCACCCCCCCAGGGACGGCATGAGAGAGCCCCAGTAAGCCAGTGACTCAGCCCCGTAACAGGGTAGAGGCAGAGAATCCCAGTGGAAAGAGGGGAATCGGCCAGGCAGAGACAGCAAGGGCGGTTCGTTGCTCCAGAGCCTTCCGTTCACCTTCCCACTCCTGGGCCAGACTACACTCAATCATATGACCCACTGAAGAGATGAGTCTTCAGTAAAGACTTAAAGGTTGAGACCGAGTTTATGCGTCTCTGACATGGGTAGGCAGACCGTTCCATAAAAATGGAGCTCTATAGGAGAAAGCCCTGCCTCCAGCTGTTTGCTTAGAAATTCTAGGGACAATTAGGAGGCCTGCGTCTTGTGACCGTAGCGTACGTGTAGGTATGTACGGCAGGACCAAATCAGAGAGATAGGTAGGAGCAAGCCCATGTAATGCTTTGTAGGTTAGCAGTAAAACCTTGAAATCAGCCCTTGCTTTGACAGGAAGCCAGTGTAGAGAGGCTAGCACTGGAGTAATATGATCAAATTTTTTGGTTCTAGTCAGGATTCTAGCAGCCGTATTCAGCTCTAACTGAAGTTTATTTAGTGCTTTATCCGGGTAGCCGGAAAGTAGAACATTGCAGTAGTCTAATCTAGAAGTGACAAAAGCATGGATTAATTTTTCTGCATCATTTTTGGACAGAAAGTTTCTGATTTTTGCAATGTTACGTAGATGGAAAAAAGCTGTCCTCGAAATGGTCTTGATATGTTCTTCAAAAGAGAGATCAGGGTCCAGAGTAACGCCGAGGTCCTTCACAGTTTTATTTGAGACGACTGTACAACCATTAAGATTAATTGTCAGATTCAACAGAAGATCTCTTTGTTTCTTGGGACCTAGAACAAGCATCTCTGTTTTGTCCGAGTTTAATAGTAGAAAGTTTGCAGCCATCCACTTCCTTATGTCTGAAACACATGCTTCTAGCGAGGGCAATTTTGGGGCTTCACCATGTTTCATTGAAATGTACAGCTGTGTGTCATCCGCACAGTACCTACCCTTACCTACCTACCAACCCTTACCTACCTACCCTTACCTACCTACCAACCCTTACCTACCTACCTACCCTTACCTATCTACCTACCAACCCTTACCTACCTACCCTACCTACCCTTACCTACCTACCAACCCTTACCTACCTACCCTTACCTACCTACCCTTACCTACCTACCCTACCTACCTACCTACCCTTACCTACCTACCCCACCTACCCACCTACCCCACCCACCCACCCCACCCACCTAAATTTTACGTGCCCTCAACCACCCACCTACCCTTACCTACCCACCCTTACCTACCTACCCATACCTACCTACCCCTTACCTACCTACCTACACCTTACCTACCTACCCCACCCTTACCTACCCTTACCACCTACCCCACCCACCCTCACCCACCCTACCCTTACCCACCTACCTACCCCACTGCCACCTACCTACCCTTACCCACCTACCCTTACCTACCCACCTACCCCACCCACCTACCCACCCTTACCCACCCTCACCCACCCACCTACCCCACCCACCCACCCACCCCACCCACCCACCCACCCCACCCACCTACACCCACCCACCCACCCCACCCACCTACCCCACCCACCCACCCACCCACCCCACCCACCCACCCACACTTACCCACCTACACTTACCCACCCTACACTTACCTACCCACCCCACCCACTCACCCCACCCATTTACCCCACCCACCCACCCACCTACCCACCTACCACCCACCCACCCCACCTACCCACCCACCCCACCCACCCACCCCACCCCCACCAACCCTTATCCACCTACCCCACCCACCTACCCACCTACCTCTACATACCTACCTACCTACCCCACCTACCCACCCCACCCACCCACCCTTACCCACCCACCCCACCCACCCACCCTTACCTACCTACCCCACCTACCTACCAACCTGCCCCACCTACCTACCTACCCTTGCCTACCTACCTACCCCTACCTACCTACCTACCCCACCTACCCTACCCACCCCACCTACCTACCCCACCTGCCTGCCTACCTACCCTCCCATCCCACCTACCTGCCTGCCCTCCACCTACCCCACCACCCTCTACCTACCTATCTACCTACCCCTACCTACCCATCTACCCACCCTTACCTACCTACCTGCCCCACCCACCTACCTACCTGCCCCACCTACCTACCCCCTCCCCACCCTTACCTAGGTGTAACAGGGGTGGTCAGGTGTAACAGGGGTGGTCGGGTGTAACAGGGGTGGTCGGGTGTAACAGGGGTGGTCGGGTGTAACAGGGGTGGTCGGGTGTAACAGGGGTGGTCAGGTGTAACAGGGGTGGTCAGGTGTAACAGGGGTGGTCAGGTGTAACGGGTGGTCAGGCGTAACAGGGGTGGTCAGGCGTAACAGGGGTGTAACAGGGGTGGTCAGGTGTAACCGGGGTGGTCAGGTGTAACAGGGGTGGTCAGGTGTAACAGGGGTGGTCAGGTGTAACAGGGGTGGTCAGGTGTAACGGGTGGTCAGGTGTAACGGGTGGTCAGGTGTAACAGGGGTGGTCAGGTGTAACAGGGGTGGTCAGGTGTAACAGGGGTGGTCAGGTGTAACAGGGGTGGTCAGGTGTAACAGGTGTGGTCAGGTGTAACAGGTGTGGTCAGGTGTAACAGGTGTGGTCAGGTGTGTGTAACAGGGGTGGTCAGGTGTAACGGGTGGTCAGGTGTAACACGGGTGGTCAGGCGTAACAGGGGTGGTCAGGCGTAACAGGGGTGTAACAGGGGTGGTCAGGTGTAACCGGGGTGGTCAGGTGTAACAGGGGTGGTCAGGTGTAACAGGGGTGGTCAGGTGTAACAGGGGTGGTCAGGTGTAACAGGGGTGGTCAGGCGTAACAGGGGTGGTCAGGCGTAACAGGGGTGGTCAGGCGTAACAGGGGTGTAACAGGGGTGGTCAGGTGTAACAGGTGTGGTCAGGTGTGTGTAACAGGGGTGGTCAGGTGTAACGGGTGGTCAGGTGTAACACGGGTGGTCAGGCGTAACAGGGGTGGTCAGGCGTAACAGGGGTGTAACAGGGGTGGTCAGGGTGTAACCGGTGGTCAGGTGTAACAGGGGTGGTCAGGTGTAACAGGGGTGGTCAGGTGTAACAGGGGTGGTCAGGTGTAACAGGGGTGGTCAGGCGTAACAGGGGTGGTCAGGCGTAACAGGGGTGGTCAGGCGAACAGGGGTGTAACAGGGGTGGTCAGGGTAACCGGGTGGTCAGGTGTAACAGGGGTGGTCAGGTGTACAGGGGTGGTCAGGGGGTGGTCAGGTGGTCAGCCTGCCACAGTCTCCTCATGGAGCAACGTAATCGGCCAGAATCAGCGTCCAAAAAGGCCATTACCAATTTGTTATGAAAACTTGAAATCGGCCTAAATGAATCGGTCATGCCGACCTCTACTTACCTACACCTACACACTTACCCACCGACCTACCTAACCACAACCCTACCTACCCACTTAACCACCAACTGAACTACCTACCCACCCACCTACCATCTACCTACCTACCCACCCACCTACCATCTACCTACCTACCTACCCACCCAACCACCTACCTACCCACCCAACCACCTACCTACCCAACCACCCACCTACCTACCCAACCACCCATCTACCTACCCATCTACCCATCTACCCTACCTACCCATCTACCTACCTACCCACCCAACTCATATACCCACCCGTCCACCTACCCACCCAACCACCTACCCACCTACCATCTACCTACCCACCCAACTACCATCTACCTACCCACCCACCACCATCTAACCACCTGCCCACCAACCACCACCTACCCCCCACCTACCGTCTACCTACCCCCACCACCTACTCCACCCATCCACCCACCCACCCATCTACCCACCCACCATCCACCACCCGTACCCACCTACCCACCACCCATCTACCCATCCACCTGCCCACCCACACCCACCACCTAACCCACCCACCTGCCCCCCACCTACCCATCTACCCATCTACCCACCCACCCATCCCTCACCCACCCACCCACCCTCACCCACCCACCACCTACCCACCCACCCATCTGCCTGCCCCACCCATCTACCTGCCCCACCCACCCACCCCTACCCACCCACCCACCCCCATCTACCTACCCACCTGCCCACCTACCTACCCACCACCCACCCATCTACCCATCCACCCACCCCTACCTCACCCACCCACCCACCCATCTACCCACCTACCTACCCACCCATCTACCCATCGACCCACCCACCCACCCACCCATCCACCCCACCCACCCATCTCCACCCATCCATCTGCCTACCCATCCACCCCCTACCTCCACCCACCTGCCCATCTACCTGCCTGCCACCCACCCCTACCTACTCCATCCACCCATCTGCCCACCCACCCACCTGCCCACCTACCACCTGCCCACCCATCTACCCACCCACCCCATCCACCTGCCTGCCCATCTACCTGCCTGCCCACCCCCACCCGTCACCTGCCCGTCTACCTACCCTCCACCCACCCGTCCACCCACCCTGCCTGCCCACCCGCCCCATCCACCCACCCACCCACCTGCCCGCCCCGTACCCACCCACCTGCCCACCCTGCACCCACCACCCATCTGCCCTACCCACCCATCCACCACCCACCACCTGCCTCCACCCACCTACCTACCCGCCCACCCACTCCACCTACCCACCCTACCTACCTACCCATCTAAGTAGTAGTTATTTCCTCTCTGAGGTCAGTTGCTCATTTATTGGCTGGTTCTTGCCTGCCTGACCTGCCTCACCATCTACCTACCTGCCCGCCCCATCTACCTACCTCACCTGCCCCACCCATCTGCCTGCCTGCCTGCCCGCCCATCTACCCACCCATCCACCTACCCACCCATCCACCCACCCATCCACCACTGCCCACCCCCGCCCGTCCACCCATCCACCCACCCCATCCACCCACCACCCGCCCATCCACCTGTCTGCACTCCACCCACCCATCTGCCCGCCCATCTACCCATCTACCTGCCCCGCCCATCTACCTGCCTGCCTACCCCTACCCATCTACCTACCCCTCCACCCACCCATCTGCCTGCCTACCTACCCACCCATCTCTACCTGCCTGCCTACCCACCCATCTGCCTGCCTCCACCCACCCGTCTCCACCTACCCACCCCCACCTACGTCACCCATCACTACCCACCCACCCACCCACCCACCTACCCACCCACCCACCCACCCACCCACCCTCACCCACCCATCTACCCACCTCCACCCATCTACCTACCCACCCACCCATCTACCTACCTACCCACCCATCCCTGCCTACCTCCACCCACCCATCTACCTACCTACCCATCCCTACCTGCCCATCTACCTACCTACCCACCTACCTACCCATCTACCTACCCACCCCTACCTACCTACCCACCCATCTACCTACCTACCCATCCCTACCTACCTACCCACCCATCTACTGCCTACCCACCCATCTACCTACCCACCTACCCTACCACCCTACCCTACCCATCTACCACCTACCCTCCACCTACCAC